>NW_008825547.1:4154845-4156025 GCF_000699105.1 Pygoscelis adeliae
CTACCACTACTTCAATATTCATATTTAATATCTGTCCAATATCTACATAGCTCTGATTTTAGAATTGTAGCCTATAATCCTGCCTGAAACTATTACATCAGTTCTGTGTCATATTCCCAGATTTTGCTAAGAATGTCAGTGGAATGAGTATTGAGATATGTATATAACAAACAGGTTTTTTCAACGTATAAGCCGTTGCCAAAGTCTAAAAAGGTATTCAGCAGCAGGATACAATCTCTGGGTCCAAGCTGTAACAAATCCTTTTTAAATACATAGGACTTTTTTCAGTATGTGTGTTAACAATTGATTTTATTGGGAAGAGGCCAAATTTGTTTGCTGCAGCCAAGGACTGTGGTGGTTTTGGATGAATGAAATGAAAGCGTGCATAAAGGAAGTCTTATATCGTTCATAGCTAATGAATTTCTCTGGTGCAAATTCAATATTAAGTGCAGATTACAGCTGCAATGGTTCTTGGGGGAATTCAGGAGGATATTGCATCTTATGGGGGATGCTAATTTAAAAGAATGGCTGGCCAGGATGCATTTAATAACCATTGGAAACTGTGGTGTAAAAGAGGAGACGAGGGAAAATATAGTGCCTGATGTGATACAGATGGAGGGTAGCAGTCTTCATTAGGAAGTACCTGAGATTGCCATGACTTTTTTGGAATGGACATAGTGCTGTTATTTCCTGAAATGTGAGAAGAATCCTGCAATTTTAATTTATAACCAGTATCTACTGTGAAGCTATTGTTTTCCTGGTCAAAACTGAATTGGTAGGGTCCTTACTTGCATCTAGCCATTTTAGAAGAACTGGAATCAGTGCTCTGCTAACTCATTAATTTAACAGAGTAGAAAATGAGGCTTAAAAAGAGTTTAAAATGGAGGAACGAGGTGGTAAAAGTCCCCAGACATTTCTTCTTTGCTACTAAAACAATGTATTGTTTCATTTAACATATAATTGTATTTGTGTGCATAAATTTAGCTATCAAACATGTACATATGCATTCTGCAAGTGTGTTCGTATGTGTGTTTGTGTATAAGGTAACCTTCTATGTGTGAGACAGAGAGGCATTTTAAGCCCTAAAAAGAAATAAATTTTTCCTGTTGCTTACTTTGAATATTTCCTCTTTTAAAAATGCCAGGTTTTCCTTTGCCATTCTAGATGCTTCGAGATGGCT
>NW_008825547.1:4156090-4164526 GCF_000699105.1 Pygoscelis adeliae
AGAGTGGGAGGGAAAAGAGAGAGTTTTGGGAGGAGGGACTGGTGTTGACAACTTGTTAATGAAATTTCAACTTAAAACACATAGAGGATTTCTGTGAGATAATCTTCTGGAGAAAAAAAAATTCCCTTAACATGACATTTTAAATATAATCTCATTTACTTATATAGCACCTGCCATCCCAGGGAGCTAGTATTTTGCAGATCTTAATTTAATTAGCCTCCAAATATACCTACAATGTTACTGAACAGTACCATTCCCATATAGAGATGATGAGAGAGGTGCAAGGAGATAAAGCTACTATATTGCATTAGAATTAATGGCCTGTCTCTTGTTACCTTCGACACAGGAGAATACTTAGGAGGAAATACTGAGGAGGTATCTGAACTCTCATCTGCTTTTGGTTACCTACTGGATGCTGAAAATCAGCTGCTGGTTCTTGGTAATTGTCTTAAAACTATACAAGTCGTAACAGGGCCCGCCTGCAGTCTGGTGGGCAGAGCACTGTGCATGTCCTCCCCAGCCTGTGGGGAGTCAAGCCCTGGACTCACGTCTCTTAGGAGTTACTCAGCCAGAAGGCCACAGGAAAGATTTGCAATAAGAGCACACTCTGCTTTTGGTCACCAAAAGGTGGTTGGGCCCCCTTGGTCCCCCCAAGAACAGGGGACCAAGGGGCACTTCGTGTGCAGGAGTGACTGAGGTCATAGCCATGACTGGGTCCCTATTGGAGTGGTAATCATGTAAATTTCGGTACATCCCATATGGACAAGAGCAGGGAGGAGATACCAAGCCATTCAGTGGGGCCTGTGTGGTGGTAGCTCTGGGCATTGCCATAATTCTGGCGTTCCTTGTGGATGAAAGCGGATATACCACCAGTTGGTTGTTCCTCAGAGGAGTAGTCAAGATTTTCATCACAGTCCTGACTGTGGGTGCCTAAATTGAGTTGCATTCAACTGTATGTGCACACTTGGTTTTGTGGATCTGTTCTTTTGTACTGAGTATGTTGTTAGCCTATCTCCACTTAAGTGATTCTGCAACCTTATATGAGATACTGAATTAAGACCGAATTTTCCTCACTCCTAGTGCTAACCATTTAGAACATTTCCTCCCTCCTGCTTGACGTGTTTCCCCTCATCACCAGGATACAGTTCAAATCAAGCCAACAAGATAGAGATGGAGGAAACCCCACAGGTTTGCCTTGAAACAGCAGTTTCAAATGTGAAAAGCTTAACAGCAGCTTAGTCAAATTCCTCAGTTCATTAAAATTAATTTGGATGTCTCAAGAGGATCAGTCTTCTTTATGACTTCTGGCACTTCCTGTGCCTAGTTAAGGGCCACCCATTGCAAACATAGGCCAGATTCCCAGAGTGCTGAAGTTTGTTTCAGTGGCTTCTGGGCCTGCTTGATATACTGAAGTCCAAGAGCATGAAAAAAACAATGTTGAAAGCCAGCTAAATGAAGGGATTCGGACTGGCTCGTTCAGGGGATTTTTTTGTTTGTTTATTTGTTTATTTGTTTGGTCTTTGTTTTGAATTGCAAACACCAGGTTCACTTCTTTTTAATCCACTCTTCTTTTAGACAAAGTGGTCTAAGCCTAGCTATGGCAATTAAATGCTAAGCGCCAGATTCACACCTGCGGGGGAATGATGTGTAGCAGACCCAAGTACAACTGGACAGGGGATTGTAGCACAGGGAAGGTACCACAGACACCATTCAGCCCGGGGAAGTAGCACACGAGCCCGGGGACCGTAGGGGAAACCGCATCCCGCAAGATGGGATGGCATGAGAATAAAGCTGTGGCTTGTTCTTAGCCTTTGGCTGAACTTCCTGGATTTACCATTTCAGTGGATTTAGCTGGGAGAGCTTCTATCGACGTTGCCTCAGTTCTTTGCCTTCACTTCCCTCGAACGGTTTTGTTGAATCTCAGTCTGCATTTGGGAAAAAGAGTTAGGTCACAAGCATGCAGACTCCTGTAGAGCATCCGGCAGATGTGTAATAAAATGGTATAGCATGTGAGCGCATATATATGGGACGTGTGCATGTATATATGTGTGTGCATGTATATATGTGTATGCATGGGTATAAAATCCTCAGCCTGTCCCATTTTACCAATCCGACCCAATATTTAAAGGAAGCTAGAGGTCTCGGTCCTGGTGATTCCAGTAAGAGTTGGGCCTCTGCCAATGCTTTCTGGGAAGCGGTACACTTCAGCATTCTGTGAAGATGTAGCTATAATGTGCTTCTAACTTAAGGTAATCTGGAACCAAGTTTAATCAGATACGCATTAGTGAATGGAATGCACTTTCCAAATAATGAAATTCTGGTTGGACCACTCAGTGCAAGATAAGAAAATCACAGCAGATGCTACTAAGGCAAAGGTGGGAGTTGAGGGCAGAGACTGCCAAGAAACAGTAAATGTCTTTTGCAGAAAACCCACTGATTTTTTGCCAGTGTCTCTTTCTTCGCGTGCCACTTTCTTCTCTCTGCAACTAATTTTCCCCTAGGAAGTTGTAAGGTCACATTGACCTGTATGTTCAAACCATGCGGTCAGGAAGGGAAAAAAAAAGATAAAAATGCATTTGTGAAAATACGTAAATAGTCAGTACAAAAGGAAACCCTTGGCACAGGAACAGGTTTTCTGCAGACTTTTTCAAATTTAATTTCAAAAGCAAATTAAAAGAGTGAATTATGGTCTTTATCTTGACCTAGGGTTTCAGTGCTTCACAAGTATTTCATGCCAGTCTGCAGTTTGGTTTAGAACACGCACAACAGTAAAGAAGAAAGAATCACAGGTCCTTAGAGACAGTGTTGATCATTAATGTATTTTACAAGGAAAATAATTATTCTTCTGTAGAGATCTTTTTGGTCTTTTTCTTTCATGTCCATCTTGACAAGGACAAGATGGAAAAACAGAATGAATGAAGAAAACCATTCAGAAATATACCTCAATACCAGAATGTTTTTCTCTTCTTTTCAAGTAATTTATAATACAAAACAAGAGCTTTAACTCTTCAGTTTAAAAAAAAAACAATAAAATTGTAGTGCATCAAATAAACAATGCACAGAGAGATTTTTATTGCCATTATGTGCCTGGTATAAGTTAGTTAATAAGCAGACAGGATTCTCCGGAGTACAGTTAGCCATATTTGACCAGCATGCCAGTTGAAATGCATTTAGATACCTGCATTTCAAATGTCGGTAAAAGGTAGGGTGTTCTAATTAGAAAAAGAATCAAAGTATTCCCTGCGGAAATATGGCAAGGCAAAACTGCATCCTTGGAACCACTGAGGTCTTTCCAATAAATTAAGCTGCCCTGCCATGGCAGTGGGACTCCCTCCAAGTGCTGGGTGATGTGGTCCCACCTTTTTCCTGCCTTTGTCTGCCCATGGCTTACTATTCTCTTCCCTCTCCCTGTGGTTCTGGTGCTCCGTGATCCTCACGGAGCCATTCCAGCATACTAAGATGACAGGAAACTAACCAAAAGTAAATGAGAAAAACAGGGGTAGTTCTTGACCTGCATGACATGTTGAAACAGCTCAGCACAGATTCAGCCACGTGCAGGAGCTGGCACAAAGGAGGGAGTGGGTTTGCACAGCCAGGATTTGTGGAGGGTGGGCGTCAACAGATAGGTCGATGCAAGCTTCCATATAGCCATGGCTTTAATAGCTTTTTTGAAATGGCCTTCAAAGCACAGGGTCAAGTTTGTCGTGTATCTCTCTAGGTGCAAATTGCAGACACAAGTAAATGTGAGCACAGAAATGGAGGACAGTAGCAGGAAACTTTTCAGATCATCATAATTGTCTTCTTGCATGAAGAGATGCTTTGAGAGAGCAAAGAAATGCTGCCAGAAGCAAACATGTCAAAGCCCTTAGAAAAACATTAGAATCGAACACCCTTGGAACTGAGACAATCATCTTAAAAAGGTGCTTCACTTCCTTCGAGTGTTTTTTTCAAAGACCAGTTCTCAAACTTAATTAGCATTCCTAAGACATAAAAGACCTTCTCTGACACGGAAAATGGTAGAAGATATGTAGAAAGCAAATGCGTTACCTTAGCTACCTGTTTGGGGTGACATTTTAAATACAGAAAATAAAGCTGGCAGAATTATAGTGACCTTTCAGCCTGAACAAATAAAATAACATCTGCCAAATCTAAATGGCTGCTCTAACTGTAGGAAATGATATGCGACTTTGAACACTAATACATAGGTCTTTGGTAGAGCTAGCTTTAGTAATCCCTCCTAGACCTAAACAATTTATTTCCCAGCAGAGTGTGGAAGGCTGAAAATTCCAGGAATATGGTGCAAGTGTCAAGGGACACATAGGGACCAGCCGTGGCTTGTGGGTGTGGGGAAGTCATCTGCAGAGTCTTCCACCCTCTTCACCTATCACGAGTCCCTCATTTTCTTTGGAGAACCCAGAAGGAGCTGTTCAGTTTATCCCTGTATGTTTGCTTTACCCCTCCTATACGTGCACATTTCTGTGTGCAGAAGCAGTCTCCCCAGTTACTTTCCCTCCTTCTGAATTTTCTCTAGAAACCGAGGGCATATGTGTGGCCTGGGAGCCAGTAGCAATCAGACAGATTGTTGTTAGAAAGGAAACTGGTAGGTCTAAACAGGGAAAGCTTCTCTTTATAATATCCTCCATAGAAAAAAAATAACTGCAAAAATTACTTTTTCCTGCTTCCCCAAGCTCTTTTAGCTTCTGGTCTCAGCTATACCAGCAGAGAGAGCAAGTTCTTAATTATGCTCTCAAAAAGCTGAGAAGAGCAGTTCATAGTTTTTATTACCTCCTTTATCAGGCACACTTACATCCCTACCCACCTTCACCTCAAATACGCCTTAAATTCAGAACTGCCACACACGTGGAAAACCCAGTTCTGCACTTGGGTGACTGAGATCCACAGAGGAAGGAAATGTCATGGAGACACTGGTGTTTTACCTAGCTAACACAGAAGGCGTGCAGGCCCCATGAATTGCAACCATAATTAGCCAAAAATACTGAATTTCTTAATGGTTTCCAAAGGTTAAAGGAAGTTCATGCAATTTGCTGTCTGGATTAATATAAATGGTTTTCAATTTAAGCAAATAATGCCAAACAGCCTTATAATTATTAACAGTAGTATTATTAGCGTTACATATAACTTCGGTTGCACTTAGGATTTTGAGAACATTTTTATTCGCTGTGCAAAGAGCTAGGAAGACATGTATCATATATTCCTTGAAGAAGTAATAATCTGTAAAGTCTAGGCCAAGAATCAGGCTTGTAGCAGGTGGCATTTTGGAGATGAGGTGTCAGTCTGAACAAGGAATTCCAGCTCTGGCATCTGCCGTATGTCTGAGGGATTTTTGGTGGCAGGGACGGGTAGTTAAAGAGCTATCTGCTTGCTATACAGATGCTAGGATTATATTCTTTTATATTTGATTTACTTGTAAGCTTTCATTTTTTTCACCAATGCTGTACCTATAAACCTGACCATAAGTTCTGCCATACTGATCTCTTCTTAGTTTTAGTATTAACCTTCCACGATGAAATGGCTGGCCTGGTAGGTGAGGAGAGAGCAGTGGATATTGTCTACCTAGACTTCAGCAGGGCTTTTGACATTGTCCCCCATAATATCCTCATAGAGAAGCTGATGAAGTATGGCTTGGAGAAGCAGTCAGTGAGGTGGATTGAGAACTGGCTGAACAGCTGAGCTCAGAGGATTGTGACAGTGGCAGGAAGTCTAGTTGGAGGCCAGTAACTAAGTGGTGTAACCCAGGGGTCAATGCTGGCTCTGATCCTGTTTAACATCTTGAGAGATGTTGCATCCATGATCTGGATGATGGGGCAGAATGTACCCTCAGCAAGTCTGCTAATGTCACAAAACTGGGAGGAATGGCTGATACGCCAGAGGGTTGTGCGGCCATCCAGAGTGACCTTGACAGGCTGGAGAAATGGGCTGACAGGAACCTCATGAAGTTCAACAAGGAGAGTGCAAAGTCCTGCACCTGGAGAGGAACAACCCCATGCAACAATACATGCTGGGGGCCACCCAGCTGGAAAGCAGCTTGGCAGAAAAGGACCTGGGTGTCCCAGTGGACACCAAGTTGAACATCAGCCAGCAATGTGCCCTTGCAGCAAAGGCAGCTAATGGTGTCCTGGGCTACATTAGGAGGAGTGTTGCCGGCAGGTCGAGGGAGGTGATCCTGCCCCTCTACTCTGCTCTGGTGAGACCCCACCTGGAGTCCTGCGTCCAGCTCTGGAGCCCTCAGCATAAGAAAGGCACGGTGTCCTATTCTGGGCTGTCCAGTACAACAGAGATGTAGAGCTACTGGAGAGAGTCCACTGAAGGGCCACAAAGATGATTAAGGGACTGGAGCATCTCTCCTGTGAGGAAAGGCTGAGACAGCTGGGACTGCTTAGCATAGAGAAGAGACAGCTCAGGAGGGATCTTGTTAATGTATATAAATACCTGAAGGGAGGGTGCAAAGAGGACGGAGCCAGGCTCTTTTCAGTGGTGCCCAGTGACAGGACCAGAGGCAATGGGCACAAACTGAAACACAGGAGGTTCCCTCTGAACATCAGGAAACACTCTTTGACTGTGAGGGTGACCAAGCACTGGCACAGGTTGCCCAGGGACATTGTGGAGTCTCCATCCTTGGAGATATTCAAAAGCCGTCTGGACGTGCTCCTGAGTAACCGTCTCTAGGTGATGGCCCTGCTTGATCACAGGGGTTGGACCAGATGACCTCCAGAGATCCCTTCCAACCCCAGCCATTCTGTCATTCTGTGATTAAGATTATAATGGAAGGGTGAAGCAGATGACACTAAGTTTGCCAGTCTCAATGGACATACCACAGCCAAAGTAGGGTTTGTAGATACCCTTTAGAGCTCTTTTAACCTGCAGTGTGTTTAGGGCAACCAGTGCTGGGGAATGTTTCCTGCCCAGGTGCAAAGGCATAGTGCCAGATGCTCTGTGGGGAGCAAGTGTTCCATCCACAAGTCCCAAATGAGCCTTCCAGCTCTGGCATTTGCCCCCTCACCCTGGTGAGGAGCAGATGGCCCTATGGCTCCTAGCAACCCCCTGTCCAGTTTTACCCTCTTGAAAGCACTCCTGTGCTACATCAGGCTCTTAATTATACTGATTTTCATGGCAACTTAGGTGGCAATGACTTCAAACTTGATACTTAGAAGTGTTTCTCTTTGTTTATACGTACAACAGTTTGGGACTTACCTGCACACAGATTTTGTGTTTGTTTAGTTATATATATTTGAGGCATTTCAACAGTATGGTCTCCCAAGTTTTACAAGCCTTCTATCAGATGTTATAACCTCCTCTACTGGAATAAGATGCCTATACTGCAGGGGAATGACAAGCTTATCCATATGCATCTGTATGCAAATATGATTGTGATTTGTGTTGCGAAACTTTACTGATCTTACACCCAACTAAAAATAGTATCAAAAAAGTGTTCATAGGCCAAACCTTAGCTAATTTTGTTTCAAACCTTTGGATGGAGACTAATTCAGTGTTACTGGCTTATTTCAGTTTACCTTAAACCAGCTTTTAATCAATCCTAAAGCAAAGCAAGCCTCCTGTAAGTCAAGAGTTTAAGTGTTTAAATCAACCATTATAAATTCATAATTTCAATTAAATGTATGTAGACTATGTAGACTAGCTCATACTGATCATACAGATTTTTCTGAAGTAATTCTTTTCTTAAATAGACTTTTCATTGGAGTTGCTCCTGCTGCACATGAATGAATCTTTTCTGAGCTAGTAGGTAACACATAATATGTGTATAAGGCTCTGACACACCTGACTATTTTGTGCTGCCCCCTTCAACGGCCATTGTGTTCATCTGCCCCTTAGTTGTCCTCTCAAAATACACTATAAAAGAGATTGATGTGGTCAGGTCTCTTTTCTCTTGTTTGTCCAGGGAATTCCTGCCACAGCAAAAAGTCTTTCTTCATTCTTGTTGCATGCCTGTGTTATCTCTGCTTTCTTTTCTAAATAACTTTACAAACAAAATGGCTATTGAATTCACAGTCAGTCTCAGGATTGGCAAAGGCAGCAGATGGAGGCTCCATGAGAAGCCGAGGATCCCCTGCCTTTTTGCCACCAGGTAGAAAGAGGGGACCCAAGCGACGGGGGGAATGGAAACAGGTTCCTGCTCGGGGTGCCAGGCGAACCCCCGCTCGGCCTCCCTCACCTTCCCGGTTGCCTTTACACAACAGATATGGGGCCCTGGAACTTGAGGGCCAGGCAAACAAGGATGTAGACGAAGGTCCATCCAGGAGGTTGCCTAGGGTGAGGCAGTCAGCCCCACGCATTATGACTGCCTCTGCCAAGAAAAAAAGGAGGGTGATTGTCATAGGCGATTCCCTTCTGAGGGGAACAGAGGGCCCAATATGCCGACCGGACCCATCCCACAGGGAAGTCTGCTGCCTCCCTGGG
>NW_008825547.1:4176921-4179037 GCF_000699105.1 Pygoscelis adeliae
AATACTGTGTTCAGTTTTGGGCCCCTCGCTATGAGAAAGACATTGAGGTCCTGGAGTGCATCCAGCGAAGAGCATTGAAGCTGGTGAAGGGTCTAGAGCACAAGTCTTATGAGGAGCGGCTGAGGGAACAGGGGTTGTTTAGCCTGGAGAAAAGGAGGCTGAGGGGAGACCTCATTGCTCTCTACAACTACCTAAAAGGAGGTTGTAGCGAGGTGGGTATCAGTCTCTTCTCCCAAGTAACAAGTGATAGGACGAGAGGAAATGGCCTCAAGTTGCGCCAGGGGAGGTTTAGATTGGACATGAGGAAAAATTTCTTTACTGAAAGAGTGGTTAAACATTGGAACAAGCTGCCCAGGGAAGTGGTTGAGTCACCGTCCCTGGAGGTATTTAAAAGACGGGTAGATGAGGCGCTTAGGTACATGGTTTAGTGGGCCTGGTGGTGTTGGGTTGACGGTTGGACTCGATGATCTTAGAGATCAGTCTTCCAACCTTAATGATTCTATGATTCTATGATTTATTATATTCATGCCCTTTGATACAAGCTATTCCTTGAAGCATTTGTTCTCATAAGCATTTTACTGTCCTTCAGTGCTTCTTGGGTTTTGAGCTATATTTTAAGATGGAACTAATATTGGAATTGAGAATTCCAGTTAGAGTAAAAACTGTATATCTCTAATGACCACAGTTTGCTTTCAAGTCCTAAATGTAATTGCCGTCCTGCCAGCTCATGTTATTTTCTCCTTTGGTTTGTGTGTTCCTGCCAGCATGTCACCTCTTACATTCCTTCATCTTCTTCTATAATATATTGATAAGGGGGCAAACTGGAAGGTCTGTAAGTTGGCAAAATTCCCACTAGATTCCTCAGGGTCTTTTTCTTACTGATGCCCTTTGGATTTGGCCTATGGGAATTGATGAAAGGCTGAAATGAAAATGCTCCCATTTGCCCTAGAGCTTTTCCCCTAGGCAAAACCCAAGTCAGAAACTTTATTCCAAAGATTTCTGAATACTATATTTGCAAAGCAGACAGATATAGCACATGGTGCAGTGTTCAGCTTAGTATTCAGGACCATTTCTTTGTGAGATGCTGTTCAGCACTACTAATACTATTAGCTGGCAAATTTGTTTTTGAATTGAATCTTATGTAAAATTCTTCAAGCAGGCAACATTTAAAGCATGTTCTCCATTAGTCAGGACCACTTATAAGCACCAACAGGAAGTTAGCCTGAATTCCTGTTAAATAATGCTGACAGCCATTTGAATATCACATAAAGATCACACGAGCACTGTCTGTCCATATCTTAATGAGTGACTAATCCCACATGGCTTCCTGAATGCTTATAGATTGCTCCATCCAAACAATGAGCATTCAACTTACTAGGAGTTTTATATTGGAAGATTAGCTAATAGCTTTTCCTGAGTACTTCAAAAGAAAAAGCTGAAGCATAGACTGCTGTATAAATAGGATGAATAAAAAATTATTTACAGCGTAGATATTTCCAAACAGAATTCTCAGTTGTGTGTTTTCTCTGAGCTAGAAAGAGCAGGCAGGTCCTATAAAAGCTCTTATAAGCAATTTGGAAGGTTTTTTGGCGGAAGGAAGGGGAAAGTTGGCAATAGTTCATTTTTACTGGTTAGTGGAGGTAGCTAGCTCCTGCTGTTTCACAGTGTGAGATTATGTGCTAGGTCCCCAGAGTGACACAACCCAGATTCATCCTAGCACACACCGGTGGTCATGAAAGAAAGACATGTATATGGAAGGAAACACATTATATTTTGTCTGTGGGGATAAAACATAGCCTCTACCCTAGCTGTTCTGATTCTAGTATTTGTACTACTGTTGCTTCTCTTGACTTTTGCAAAAGATACTGCAGGCATCTCTTCTGCTTTAAAAATGCAATTTGTTCCTTTCCTGGACTAAGGAAATCACAACTGCCTGCTTTTCCTCTGTGGAAGTTGACACTGGAAAGCTGCCTATTCTGCAGGCAGATTCATCTACTTAATTTATCAAAGACATCAGAGAAAGCAACAAACAACATGGGTTCTTGTGAATAATGGTGCGAAGGTGTTCCCTCTCACAGATGCTGAATTTGACCACGAGCTTGTGAGCTCACCACTG
>NW_008825547.1:4179102-4198215 GCF_000699105.1 Pygoscelis adeliae
AGCAGGAATCCTCCAGGGTATTTCCCCTGCTAGCCGCTCTGGCGCTCCACCTCCATGTTGAACCCTCCCTTGTGGACTGTTCAGATCGATAAATAGCCCATGTCCCTCTGGAAATGGTCTGAGAGATGGATGCTGGGAGAGACTTGTCTCCCCCAGAGGGGCCTGAACATCTCCCTGTGTGCAGTGTGAATAATAAACACTGGTACCCAGGAGAAGAGCCTGTCTCCAGACTGCAAAACCTCCAGCTGTGGGACCCTGGTTTTCAGAGTGTGCCATTGTACACTTTGCTCCTGTGGAAACTAATATGGGGTAAGGAAGGCAAAGGGTTCTTGATGCCTTACCCTGGTCTTATCCTTATGTGGTGATGGGATGCTGGACAGCTGCTTCTCCAGAGAGCTGGGAAATACACCTGGTACCCCAAGCTGAGAAGAAACCAGAGGCACTGTTCTCCAGCTGTGCCCGCTTCTTAACTCTACAAGTGGTCCTTTCTTCAAGTGCAGTCAAACAGGTGGTCGGGAGACAGGTGCATCTTCCTCACCAGTCTCACAAGGGGGGTCTCGGGACCATTTCCAAGGCCTATCATCATAAACCTGTCATAGCTGGGAAGGAACAGGGAAACAATTCAGCTCCTGCTGCAGCCCCAGAGGCTGGTGAAGTGAGGATGCCTATGATAATGATTATATTCCTGTGACAGCTGCATGGTACAGATCCTTGGCCATGACTAATTGCCTTTCCAGGGAATGCCTGAAGCTCCCTGGGGGTTCTGTGCTTTTCTGCTCCCTGATTCTTCTTGATATCTCCAGACTGAGACACAAAGGCAAAACCAGGATTCAGTTCCCAGGGTGCTTTGGGATGACTAACAGGCAGACAGGCTTAGAAGCAAATGAAAATATGACATGGGGAGGAAGGGAGGAGAAGAGGAGAAAGAAATTCAGCATAAACCACTATTGGTTGGGGATCTCAACTATTGTTCACAGAACAGAGACAGCCTTCCACTTGGGCACCCCCGAAAGCATGTAAGGCTGTGGGAAGAAAACCAAAAGGAGACAGTCACACAGTAAACTGTGAATCAGGTTTTTAATTTAGCTCTTTGGAGTGTCCTGGCATTTATCAATAAAGCCACGTTTTCCTAACAGTTTCAGTTGAGTGTTGTTGCTTCAGGAAGCCCATATGGACCTTTCCAACATGGCGGGAAAGCCCTCAGCTTCTCAGAGGATGCAGAGCAGGGCAAATCTCTGCTCCCTTGGGAAGCTGCTCGCCCTCGGGGGTCTGGTCTCACACGGGCATCACTTCCAGGGCTGCAGCCTCGACAATACGTAAGAAACTCCAGTGTTTCCCGCAGGTGGAAACCAAGGGGCCTCTGAGACCCAAAGCAATTTCATCAGCTTTTGATGAAGCAGTGGCTGTGGTTAAAGAGCACGCAGGTGTGCGGTGCCGTACAGGAAATGAGAGCGCAGTAAAATTTTCTAGTTGTGCTGCTGAACATGTCTAAATGGCCTTGTCCCCTGATTGAAACAGGAAAGGCAGCTGTTATGCAGCACCAGTGGCAATGCCTGGTGAAGAAACTCTGAGATACAAAGCTATAGACAGCTGCGGCACACTATGAATATTTTTTTTTCATTTCACTTCTTCATTCTCCTTTTAAATTCTAGCCCATAGTTGATAGTGCAAAAAATGCACTAGTGTTTACTCCTGAGAAGTATTGGGGCAGCATCTTGAGGAGCTGCGGCCAATGGCTGTATCACAACCCATGACAAGGTTAAGCCATCCTTGTCACTGGCAGTGACACCATCAGCTGCCTGCCCAATGGGTCCGCAGCCACCGAGCTCCGTCTACCCCTGGGCCCCGGCGCTGCAGAGGGGAAAGCTGACATGAGGACGAACACCACAGACATGGCAGGGACAGCCTGGCAGCAAGGGGAGTCCCAGGCCGGCCCAGGATGCCACAGAGCCGCCGGGTTGACAGGGAGCCCTGGGAGGCGAGCGCATACTGGGAATACCCCAGTTTTGAAAACAGACACACGGAAATGATTCAACTAAATGGCAAACTTGCAGGAGTACTTCTGTCCTGTGTGGCAGCACGTGGCGGGCATGGTGTGGGTGTATGACCTCCCTGTGTGCATAGGCAGGGGGTTTTCTGCCTGTCTTACCAGAACCTGCAGGGCACAGAGAAAAGGAAAGGATGGCAAAACGCTGTAAAGCCGGAGGGGTGCTAGGACGGGACAGCGCGGCATCCATGCCATTCAATGCAAGCATGCAAGCTGCACCTCTCTTCCAGTACAAGCAGGTTTGTCTTCTGGAGGGGGCCTTTGCCTCACGCAGGGTTGAATCCAACTGTAGCCTGAGCAGTGGGGCCGAGCAGCCATACCCTGCAGGTGAAGGGGGTTAGCAGGGGAGCAGGCGGCACCAAGGTTTTCTTTAGGCCACCCTGCCTTCTCCGCGTTAAACCTGTACTGGTCCTACCTGGTCCTACTGTCTCCCTACACCAGTGGTTCACATACTGGAGGTCCGCAGTTTGGCCATGTCAGGAAAGGAAGGAAAGTGCTGGGGATGACTGGTTACATTTGGGGACTTCAAACAGTAGCTAAATTCAGATGGCCATTAAAATTTAGATGACCATAAAATGCTGCTGTGATACGACTCGTGGCCATTTGGGAAGGATCACCCAGTCATGGAAGATGCTGGGGAATGCTTTATAGGTCATAATGAAACAGATGTAATAATTTAGTTTATGCTCATAAAGTGTCTTGCTTTGTATTACAGGAAGTAAAGGAGATATTTCTCTGATATCTTAAATACTGCAAGGGAATACAAGAAGTTGGGTTTTGTTTTTTATCTTTGTAATGGAGGTGTATTCTGGAAATAAGTCTTTTAACATCTCTTATGATGAAATATTCCCCAGTGAGATCTGTCCTCACATGGATCTCATCTCAGTGACACAGATGAGGATGCTGCACTCGTAATTTAAAGTAAATTAAGCCCAGACTTCTGACTGCTGGTAAATTGCCAGAACCATGCTTCGTTGGACAAGCTTTGGTCAGTGCTGTGCTACAGAATGCATTTCAGTTTCCTTTTGCACATTAAACCTTAATGCTCCCATCAAAAAATAATTTGATTGGAAAAATAAAAATTGGCTGCTTGTTCCTTTCTAGAAAAAGGAATTAAAACTGAAGGGATTTGTCCGTTTCTTCAGAACAAAAAGAATAAGCGTTGGCACGGACTGATAAGGAAGTAAGTATTCCTGCTAAAGAAACTTTTGTTTTTTAAAAGTATTTAGGCACACCTAATAAAAAGGCACATAAGAAGCAAAATAGGACAATCTGTTGTTATTTAACATGACAAATACTGTTGAGCTACAAATACAGTTAAGTTTTCTCTGGTAACTAAGCAACAGAAGAAAATACCACTTATGCGAATTGCTGTTTATTCTACTGTTTTTTAGCTCTGCAGTAGTGATTTTTATTCTCCACCCCTCAAACACAGAAAGAACAACTGTTTATGGTATGGCTAAATTGTTTAATGTACTGTTTGATACAGGGGCAAATTAGGCAGCAGAATAAATGTCTAGGACTGCTACCACTAGCCATTAATGACTTTTGATCTTCTTGCAAATGTTTCAGTAGATTATGTAACATAAGCAAATGTCCTTTACTGACTTAAGCAATTGTAATAAATATGGACTACATGAGGCATGAAATCAGAACATTTTCATTTTTCCAAAGAATGCAAATGGTCTCTCATTCATGTGTATCATCCTAAGGACTTTTTAGATTAAGCACATGGTAGCAATGTAGTCTTTGACACTTCTAAACGGAAGACTTTTTTTCTAGAGCTGTGCATATTACCATCAGATGGATGGTTTCATTATGGTGAAAATCTGTAGCAAGAAGTGCTTGGAGCCATAGTCAGACTGGACTTGCATATGTGCTTGCGTATGCACATACTTGTGCACACTGTCTAAATGAAAAGCAGCTGAACAAAACTCTTCCTAATCTCCAAAATCTTAGTTTGTAGCTAAAGATTTGCAATAAATTGTGGGGCTGGAAGAAAGGCACTAAGGGTAAATGGCAAACTTTGGGATGGGAAGCCCAGAGGAGCTCAGAAGACTGAAAGACGTTGATTGAGCCAAACTATGTGCAGCAAGAACAGTTCAGTTCCACACACATGGGAACAGGTCCACCAGCAATCAGGATTCAGTTTCTCTATTCCACTTATTATAAGCCTCAGCTGTCTGTACTAAAAAGAGTAGTGTCTGTGAAGCACAACGGAGCAGCTTCTGAAACCTTCTTAGAGAGAAGTAATGGGCATAAATGACACCCAGCTACTACAAAGTAAACTGGATAAAACCCAAGCCCTGTTACATCACTGCCAAAAGCCTCTTCAGTTTCAGTGATACCAGAATATTTACCGAAGGCCTTTTATAAAAGAGTAGATGAACTGTAGTCAAGTTGGAAACCTTTAGCCCAGATGCCAGTGGCATCTGAACTCTCTCTTCCAGAATATCTGAGGAATCGCCTCCTGTTTGGAAAGTATTTTGGGGGCCTCGTTGCCTACCTTGTACTGGAGCGAGAGCTGAGAAGAAGGTTTTTTATCCACAAATTCCGGACAGAATATCACATTCCTAAGAATAAGGGAGAAAGGAGTGACATTATTCTGCGCACAGGAAAAGGGCAACTCATCCCCATCATGGGCTTATGAAATCTCACTGGGGTTTGAGTTTGCTGAGTAAAAGATATACCTTGCTCCTGCAGGAAGGTATTAGGTTGGTCAGCTGCCAATTCCTGGGGAATGAACCCTGTGAGATTATTTACATTCATCCCAGTTAATCAATTGATGTTTGTAAAGCACTTTAAACTTGAAAAGCACTCCTATAAATATTTGGTATTATCATATAATTACACTACCACATCTCAATTAAATGCACAATTGGCCATGCTTCAGTCATGTAACTGAAGTGTCACCAGAAGTATTTCAAATGTAGGTATCAGTCTATGCCGATGATCCTCAAGACTGGTATGTAAACCTGGAGCAAAACGAGGACTCTTGATTTTGGAAACACTGGAGACCCACTGTCTGATCAGAATGAATGTCTCTGTCCCTAGAAGAGAAATATATTTTTTCCACAACTACAAATATAGGTAATTTTTTGCTTCTATTTGTCTTGCATCTTGAACACTTCTTGTGGGCAGCGCAAGGACTAAGCTGCTTCTGTTTGTTTTTTTTTTACTTTACTGCCTTCCCTCATTAATATAATGGAAAAAGGATGTCACTTGTGATCTTGTCTCAGATTTATATCCTTTAGGGTTGTGCTTTATCAATGGTCTGTATACTGTACTGTCTGATGTACTGAAATAAATTAAAACAATTAAATGCTGAAGCATTCTCCATTTCCTCCAGAGGGTAAAAAAGTTATTAAGCCTCAAATGACGATATATATGTTGCCATCGGATTATTAGCAATATAGGAAGTATTGCTACTGACTCCATTGTCTTCATTCTGAATAGTAAGCTTGTTTATATCAGTGTTGACAATCCAAGCAGTGGTCTGGCTTCAAAAAAAAAGTAATTTTAAAATAATAAAATTTGATATTGCTCTTTCATAGTACATTTTATAGTCTTCTAACTGAAAGATCTTTAGGAAACTCAGTTGCTTCTAAGCTTTTCTCCACAAACATGAGAGCTATGAAATTGTGGAATTTTTTTTTTGGGGGGGGGGAGTTTTTTATTTGTTTTTTACTTTTGTAATGAAATCAGAAACTTTAATGGACTATCTTGATTTATTAGATGAAGTAGTTACTTTACTAGATGGCAGTATTGTTACCATACTTCCCATTCCTCCTTTTTTACCTTCTTCCTCTGGTGCTCTAACTCTCACTTCCTCACTCCTTGTCATTTCTTTTCATGTCAGTTGAATGCTCTTTGGGGAAATGGATAGGCAGTTTTTGTATGTTTGTACAGAACCTGCACAAGACTGTAGTTGAGGCCTCTAGATGCAATCACAACCAAAATAATAACATTTACATCTGGTCTTTCAGGTTCATTGGCATCAGTTTACCCTACAAAGAACCCAAGATATTTTCCAATGTAGAGCTGTTACTACTTCTTCCTGTATCTTTCTGGAATAACTGTATATAAGAGCCACAATGTGGGCTCACAGAAAGATGTGAGTTTCCACCAAAATGATGCCAGAAGACAAAAATATAAAAACTCTTCAGGGCAGGAGCTACCTCTGAGTGTGTCTGTATAGCATCTGCTGACAATAGGACTCCAGTGAGGGTGTCTAAGATGCAATTACATAATGCATGTACATAAAATGGAATGTGTCATTACTGCAGTGTTAAGCTATATTTGGAAACCACAACAAGAAAAGCACTTTCTCCCAATTTTTTTTTTTTATTTCACGATAGGAAAAAAGTGTCTTTGATATATGAAGCATTTTATGAGACCATCTTTTTATTTTAATAACTGCTAATTTGCACACCTAACATCAGTTGCTGGTGCAATTAATTGTGGATGCAAATGAGAATGTTTAGCTGTCTAATCACCTGATTGTGCCTATAAATCAGTGACAGTAATTATGTGTGTAAATGCTCATTTCAGCCTGCAATTAATTTGGCCAAAATTGATAGGACAGAAAAAAATACCACCCTAGGCTGAAATTTGGTCCCCAGTGTGTAAAAAGACAAAGTGTCTTCCTCCTCTGCCTCTCGTGTCTAAATTGCAGAGAGCTAAGTAGACAAAGAGCAATGATTCCCCAGTCCCCAATAACTCACTGCCAGTGTTTCACAATAAAGTGCAATGGGAGAGGAAATATTTCCATAAGGGTTCATTAATCACAACACACTTGCCATGCACAACCACTCTGCAGAGCAGGTAAAGAACCCTAGGGGATGTTGCCTGGCACAGCATGTCATTTTCATAATAGGAAAAGTATTTTTTGCACAAATGCTGTAGAACTGCAGTTGCAGGTGGCTCCGTTGGCAGAGCTGGAGCCTCCTGGCACAACCCTCAGCAGCCAAAGCTACTTTAGGTATTTATAGCAAGTGCTAGTGATATCTCAGAAGAAGGATGCTGAAGATGCTCTCTGCCCACTATGTGCAATATTCCCAGGTGTGCCCCTTGGGGGGACATGTGAGGCAGGGAAAAAAAAACCACCCAAAATCCAAACTACAGAAGGAAATGCAAGTCTCACCTGTCCCTGTTGTGCTGGAGAACACTAATGAGAGGTCTAGGAACAATTAAACTGATTGTGACTGAGAACCTGGGGATCCAACGGACCCTATTAGCAGAACTGGGCAGCAAAAGATGCCTTTCCAGCTGAGTGGCTTCTTCAGATCTGGGCAGCAGGCCAATTCACTTTACCTAACCCTGAAGACATCAGACAGCCCCTGTTATCCCATCATACTCTAACCCATCTAGACCTGCTTAGTGCTTTGCATGAGAGGTAGGGTTGGTGTCTTGCTTATTGCACCTCTGTCGTCTCAGTCTCTGAGTGCTTCATTGCTGCTTCACTCCCGCATGGGACTTTGATAAAATTCAAAGCCACCTGGTGTGATTTTAATTTAAATGTGACTTTAATGTGTTTTCCTTATATATTGCTATGATGTGCATTGTCAAGAGAAATGCTGCAGGCTCAGATCTGGCCTCTCAGCTGTTTCTCTGTGCTACTCCCTGGTTTTGTTTGATGCATATTCCTGAGTAAAGCTGTTGCTCTGCGGTGGCATGTGCACTGGGTACAAGGGTCCATTGGGTACAAACACAGCAGCCATTCTTTGTGGGGGCAACTGAGTCTTGGGCTGTTCTGCCAGTCAGAGGCCAAAAATCTTCTCATCGGCAAGGATACTGCCGGAGTTACAACTGAACAAAAGAGGGAGGAAAGGTTGCATGCAGCCTATATAAAAAGAGGTTCTACAATTCACCATGCTCCTCCAGTCATGAAAAGGGTTTTAAGACAAGGACTTGTGAAAAGGAGGAGAAATACTGAAATGTTTTATCTTAACCATTTAAAACAATTCATAGTGGAAGTGGTTAAAATTTACTAAAAATTTTCTTGTTAGAAAATATAATCTCACTAAAAAAAAAAAGCTGCTGTGAAAACATATTAAAAAGATCATAAGGAAATGCTTTCAGGACCAGGATGTGAAAGATACGGTGAGAAAAAGAGAAACAAAGATCCATATCAGTTAGTAGCCCAACAGGGCACTCTGGTAGGATGCAAGACACCCTGATGCAAGACGACATCTTAATCTTCAGAATGTTTCATTAAGTGAGACTGTTTTTTCAGCCAGCCTTAATTAGTTTTGAACTAAAATTGTAGGAGCAGGGTGGGAGCCTAGACTTTCTGACACAGAATAACAGAGAGCAGATCAGAATAGTAGAGCAGACCAAAGGCCACCCAGAGTGGTCGTTGCGCTGTGACACACGTGTGTCATGGGAGACCGCTGCAAGATCTGCAAGGGTCACGAAAAGCATCGCAGCAGCCAGGTGGCTTGGCCACCAGAAGACATCCCTTGCTTTCTAAAACCACTCATTGCTCCTGCACCCATTGAAATCTATTTAATTGGCTGGTTGCCAGGCGTTTTTCCCCCTGCTTGCACAGGCCACCAGAGCTGACACATGCTTTCTGACCGTTACTTCTCTCATCTGCTAGTTACTACTGCCAGCAGCAGCAGCCTCTTGGGCTCCTGGCTCCTGCTGCTTCTTACTGTTGCTGCTGCACGGGAGCTATCATAGTGAGTCACTTCTAATCACCAAGGGAACCCACAGCCAGATCTCCGCTCCTCCTGAAATGGGAACTCACAGCTACATCTTCTTTCCTCCTAAAATAATCAAACTATGAGAACAAGCACTATATATTTGGCAGTATCTGAAATATGATATTCAATGCATTAGATGGGTGGAAAAGCAGGACAATGAGCTCAGCCATAGCAGGGCCCCAGGCTAAGACCACCCCAGGCTTGCAGTGCAGGTGGTCTTCCGAGTCCACATAGAGTCATGCAGAAAGATCAGTTCTTTGCAGGTTCTGAGTAGAGACCATTGCAGAATCAGCTGTTTGCCCCCCATTACTTGAAAAAATTCTGAGGGAGGCCTTATTATCAACACATCCCCCTTATATTTCCATTCGGAAAACTGGGTCCTTGAAAGGAATACCATTTAACAAATAAGACAATGCTAAGCTTTTTAAATGGTTTTACGAAGGCAAGTCTTGTCTTCACATTAGTTTACTCTTATCACATCAACTATTATAAATTGCAATATGATAATCCTTTTAAATAAATGTTCATTATTTTGAAGTACATTGAAAAAATGTTGGTTATTTTCAAGCAGAAGTGTTACCTGTAAAATATTGTTCTGCATTTCTATAACCTCTCTCTTTTATTTCTAGGTATTTCCACACAATATACTTGGGTATCCGGAGTCGACGGAGTGGAGAGAATGACAGATGGCGGTTTTATTGGAAAATGGTGTATGAGTATGCAGATGTGAGTATGCTGCATTTGCTAGCCACGTTTCTGGAAAGTGCACCACAGCTGGTCCTGCAGCTCTGTATTGTTGTACAGACTCGTACGCTCCAGGCTCTCCAAGGTAGGGGTTCATTTAATCTATTTGTTTTTTATCATTTTAGGAAGATGTAATTTCTATACATACATATTTATCCTTCTTTCAAACTGCTGTGTGCCTTGTACTCCTGGCATAAGAGCAGATCTTGCCTGCTAGCTCCTGTTAAGCTGTTAACAATGACTCTGTCAAGAAAGCCTGTGTTGTTGGAGTTTTTTAGCCTTTCTTATTGGCCCTGGGTTGTGGGTAGGATTTATAATGTTTTGCTTTCTGCATGTCCTTGTAACAGAAGAGCTCTTCTGATTATCCACTGGGCCAATGGGAAAATTGTATCAATCAAACTATTGCTCTTCTCCCTATGCTTCTTTCTGTGAATGTTCAAAACCCTCAAACTGCAGTAATGAGGTTCATATGGTATTACATAAAACAGAAGACGGCACAGCAGAAAACAGCTATTCTGTGAAGAAAATGCCAGTGTCTATGGAATACGTGTCCATCAGTTCTCGGCCACATTTATCTGAAATAATACAAGTCATCTCCTGAGCATTACAACAATACTCATTCCTTCAAGCTGTGGGTTTCCTTCTAAGGGTGATGCTTTCAGCAAGCATAATTACTTCTTTAAAATGGTACATGCGTGCATATGTCCTGCCATAGGGTTTTGTCAGTCAGCAATACAGATATAAGAATATGTCCTTCTCTACTGCTCTTTTGATGCTACTTTTGGCTACCTGATAGCTTTCCTTTTGTATTGCACCATTGTTTTGCCCTATGGCTGTACCTGGGCAGAAATTATTAGCAAGGGAATGAGGTGAATGAGAACTTGGGATCCAGAAGGTGACACAAACGTCATAAGGCGGTGAAGAGTGAAGGGTTAGGAGGGGAGGAGGAGAAAGGAAGGAAATGCAGCATTTTTGCCATTTGCTTTTAAGAAAAAACTCATGTGCTTGCCACTGTACAAGATAAAACTGTGACAGCACCTTGCTCCAAGAAGCTCTGGGTCTAGTTAGCTTATTATGAGTAACATGCAGTGAGGCTGATCAGGTGAAAAAGGACTGGGAACAAAGTGGGTAACTATGTGAAGACCTTGATCCTGGGCAGTTTCCTGTGGATAAATCAGAGGCTTTTCATTTACCTCCTCTTTGAACTGACGTCTAGTAACAGCTGTCCTGCTTCCTGTGGTTTTTTGGTTTTGTTTCTTTAGATCCAAAACTCTGCCACCTTAAGGGGGAAAGAAAGCTAAAGTTTCTATTTTAATTAGTTGGTGCTCTGTACAAGGAAGGTCTCCTAAGCACTTCCTACAGCTATTTCTCAAAATGATGCTGCCCCACACCAATCAGTCCAAACTATTATCATTCAGGAGAAGGTATTATCACTTCAAGAAGCTTTGTCCCCCCGGAAGAAGAGACTCCAGAGCGAGACTTAGGAGAAAAACATAGCCAGAATACTGTATGGTCAGCTGTAATTTAGCTATCTTCATAAACTATTAATACAGAAGGCCTCTCGCCTTCATTTTAGTGCAATAACAGATCTGTCTATGAGAAACCTGGCTGGTGAGTAGGCACTAAGCCTGTGATGTACTCTGCAAGTGGTTGTTAATTAGAGAAAACCTGAAATGCTTCAATTTAAAAGGCAAAGATGGTTCCTGGAGCCTGCAATCAGCTCTGTGAAATCTATGTATCAGAAACCAGAAAGGAATAAAACTATAATTATGGATTTCAGCTGAGAAGGCTGAAAATACTTACTTATCCTCTCTTCCCCCATTTTCTTCCATCTTCCAAGGAGAAAAGGCTGTATTTAAAAAAACTAAGAAAATTAAACAAGGTTGTAGCATTTTCTTAAACAGTAGTACCATTATATTCTCCTGATGAAAGCTAATATGTTTTAGTACATTGCCAGCTGTGAAAATCCTTTTTCTGTTCTCTCTCCTTTTTTAAAGAAATGTTAAGGACAATGCGTTGCACTATAGGATGGTAGATTTGCTGTGAGGCTGCATAAGGAGAGCATAATTTCTCTCAGTGGTATCATGCTACAACTGGGTGTTTTAAAAGGCATAGCCATAAGGTATATGCTTGAGCTAGCTGTCCACTCACTGAGCCTGTTATAGAGATTTCTAATATGGATCAATAAACAGAGTGTTTGATTGATTTTCTTTGTTTAGAGAATGCTACTTGGTTTTTATTATTGTTCTTTTAGTTCTCTGTCCCACAGGACAAAGTTATCATGACAATTGATAAGTGCCATCACTGGTCCATGTTCTTAAAAGTACACTTCCATCACAAACCACAAATTTGGCATGGGAAATGAATGATACTGGAAATGCCTTGGTCTATAAGCAGGGTATTTCTAATATCAAGCCATTAATGACCGCAAGAAAAACTGTTAAATATTTTATTTATGAAACTGTATATTTTCCACTCCAAATGCACCAAAATAGCATCATCCCCAACAGGAGAATGCTGTCAGTGTG
Source organism: Pygoscelis adeliae (assembly GCF_000699105.1). Classification (NCBI taxonomy): domain Eukaryota; kingdom Metazoa; phylum Chordata; class Aves; order Sphenisciformes; family Spheniscidae; genus Pygoscelis; species Pygoscelis adeliae. Next base: position 4,191,129 of record NW_008825547.1, read on the forward strand.
ACTGAAGATTCCCCATTTTGTAATGGGTGTTGGCTAGGTGTGGATTATTTCTTATTTCAGTCCTTAAGCCCTGCTAATCAAGGTAAGAAATACATACAGGCATGTACAGACGTCCTTATGAAGATCAAGAAAAATATTGCACAATGTGTGCAAAACCTTCCTTCTTAGTCTTCCATACACTGCAGTGAGGGCCACTTCAAAAGCCCAGAGGATGCACCACAAGGATCCTTTAGCACTTGCCTGGGCTCCCCAAACATGGATTAAAAAACTGCAATGTAAACATCTAGCAAGGATTGTGTACCACTGTACCGTGACTGCTGCAGCAGAACATTGCTTATGCGGGAGGCCATAGACAGTCATTATGGAGTGGCATCTCTTTTCTGTGTTGGCACCCAGAGAAATCTGAGCATTGATAAAACAGTATCTAAATTATTATCTAAAAATCTGATTCTTCTTTAAGATTTCATCAAAACTGGCACAATTAAAGGCAATGATCTTTCTTGTTCTGCCTACAACCAGCAGCCAGGTCCCTCCCAGAGTGGAAGGAGTGAAACGGCTTACGGGGGAAGATGATGATTTCTCAGTGCTAATTTCTCAAGAAGACAAACAACTTCAATATGATGCTGGACTAAGCTGGAGCTCTGCTAACCCCCCTATTACCTCCATGTTTTCCACCCTGGTGGTTCCCTTGAGTCTGAAGAAATATCTACTCTCTAGAAGACAGATGTGCCTTGAAAATAAGTAATCCCTCAGTCTTTTCCTCATGGGAGTCTGTTTTCCTTCCTTTCTCTTCATGTGCTCTGAGCGCAGCACTCCCACAGCAACTTCTCTGCTGAGCCAGCTGCACCTCCAAACTGCATTGCTTTTGTTTGTTTTTTCTCCTCTCTCTTAGTTACTCTGTAGAAAAGTCTTGTCCTAAGCAGCTTCATGGTGGGAGTCACGAGCTTCCCCAGTCTTATTCTAGGTGGGAACTGTATGAGGAATGGGGCAGCTCTGCATGTAGGGGGAGCAATGGCAGAGAGTCCACTGAAACAATTGATGCTCATCCTGCATCCATCTGTTTGCATAAGGGCATATATGTGGACAGAAGCATCTGAACCGTCTGCAGGTAAACTAGTTCAGCTACCAGAAACAGTCTAATAGCAATAGCCTGGAGGCCGGGGTGGGCTAACTGATCTCAGTGCCAGCCTACATACACCAACCACCTGAAAGTCCCTGTGGACCTGGGCCCTTCGCCCTGTGTTTTCAGTTCTGCTCCCAGGGCTGGGCAGTGAGGTCCTGCACTGGATCTAACTCCAAGTCACAGGAAACCGAAGTATCAGAGTTGAAAGTGTTTGGATTATTGGATTACCCAAATAAATTCAGAAGGCTGCAAGTAATTCCCTTAAAAATGCCTCCACCCTTCGAGCCATTTAGAAAATAAGCAGTAGTTTCACAGTCTTTGCTATAAAAACAAACACTTCCACAATAATAAGTATTAGGCACATTTGGTGACACAGTAAGATCAGTCTAAAGGCTACGAGGCTGGCGTTGCTGTGGCTGCATGCTGGGTCCCTCGGACACTTTTATTTTCCCCAGTGCTAACTTCATTGAGTCTCAGCGGGATCCAGTTGGACTCTCTGGGGCATGGGGGTGTCACACAACTGGTAGTGCCAGCCTTGGGGAGGCAGGGGGGACATGACATCAGGGTAGGTAGGGAAGGTCAGGGCTGTCCCTTTCTGTGGCACCTTGTTTTAGAATCACGCCCGCAGACTGGCAGTCATCCCTTGGCACTCTCCTTTTACTTCCTTCAATTTTCCCACTATGCCATTTGATTTTAGAAAGACTTCCCATCTTAAAATTAGTAAAAACCAGGGAGCAAAAAATCCTGCTGATCATCTGATTGGAAAGAGACTCATATCCGTTAGGGTACAGTTACTGTCATCTTACTCAAGGGCATGGTGTTCTAGCTGCTCCTAGATGAGCAGATAGACAAGATTACTCCCTGGATTTACCACAGATTTCATTATTTATGCTGTATTAATTAACACATTGTTTAAATTATAGATTAGTTTCTCATTCCTGTTTACTGCATATTATGCTGGCTAGTCAGCACTTGACATTTTTTTCTTCATCAGCCCCTGGGGGGTTTGTTCTGGCTTCTCCATACAGTACTATTAATCAAAGCCTCTATCAAAGTTTAATCAAAGTCTAATCAAAGTTTATATCATACAAAACTGCAGTTCTTAATATAGACTGACAGTAGCACAGAAGCAAAATGAGAAGTTCAGAACAATTTATAAAAATTCATCAAGTTTCATTGAAGTCACCACACTGCCATAGAGCTGCTGGATTCTGCTGAAACTACACTTCCATGAAATCTCCCTGGCCAACCATTTTCCCATTTTCTACCAGCTCTGTTGGAAACTCCTACACTGTTCATATGCTGACACCGTAGCCAGCGTACAAAAGTTCACAGTGCCACCCAGCATTGCTCTCCAGTCCTTCTACTCCAAACAAATTGCTGTTCCTGCCTGAGCTGAACAAGAAGTTCAGAGACTTGCTAGCAGTTTAGGACATGGCTGATAGGTTCTAACTTTATCTGGCAGAAGGAAATTATGTGTTAGCTAGCTCATTAAAAAATCCTCTGGCAAAGCTCATCCTCGTGCATCAGGAATTCGAACTCTTTTCATATCAGCACAATAAACTGAAATTCATTCAAGTCTTTACAATTTTTTTGTGAGGACAGCGCTATGCTTTTACATGGCTTTTCTTTTTTGTGACCTTCACAGCAATTTTGGATTGCCCTGTAAAGTGCTGCCTACATTTGCAGTGGTCTTTAATTAAAAAAAGAATTCTGATGTAAAATCTTATACAATTCCATGTGTATTTGTATGGAAATAAGGGGCAGCACTTGAGTTCTGGGCAATCTGCCACTGCTTTTCTCCGTGCTGTCAAGGTTCTGCACCACTGCAGTCCAGCGCCCAGCCTTTCCAGAGAGAAAGAAAAGCAGAGCAAGCAATAGTCACAGATTCTGCCTGCAACTTGGCAAAACAGATTTTCAGTGACAAGGATGAACAAATATGATATACTGTGGAGTAAATGTGTCTTCTTCAAATGACTTTTAAACTGATCTGTAGGCCCCTTTGCAAATCTTAAAATGTTATCTTGCTCTTATTAGGATAGAGCCATCACATTAGCACACCCTTGTTTCTGATAGGACAGGAGAGGACTTCCTGAAGGCAATCATGTCATATAATCCATTTCATAACCTGATTACAATCTTAAAACTAGTTATACCCTTTCTATCTAATATACCAGTTGGAAGTTTAATTCTCTGATTGATAGAGACCTGCTGCTGCTGTCTTGCCTTTTTAATTTCATCAGCAGTCTGTCCCTATTTATTCTTGTGCCATCCCTGTTTTTACACTTGTTCCCTAAGGAAATGAGGTTCATGTGATTATATAGTCCATTTCTGACCTTCAGTCCTGACTTTTAAGAACTTCTGATCCATTGCACTATTTAAATCAAATATAAAAGAACAGCCAACATCTCAAAGATAATTATGTTTCTTTAAATGTTGTGAAAAAAGCAGCCAAGTCAGAGGAAAAAAAGACAAATGAGAGCCTCCACTAAAGGGAAAAGCAGGCAGACTTCAGCCTGTTGTTTTGTTAGGCACCAGCCACCAGCCAGTCCAAATATGCATCCTTCCAGACAAGGCATTGCACTGCTTTCCCCTGCCCAGTGGGACTATTGTGATCAACAGATGGGATTAGGGAATAAGAGACACGTTGATGGGAAAGTAAGAATCATTCTTCCTGCTGCTCATTCTCTCATCTCATGAGAGGTTCTGCATTCTCTTGATTATCTTCATAGACTTTCCCTTCATCAGTTCCAGTTTGAATTCATCTTTGCTGAATATGGATGACCAGGACTACACAGAGTACTCCAGATTACGTTTCTCCAGAGCTCTCATATTTCTCATGGCAATATCTCACTAGGTATGATCTAGGATTGTAATTCCCTGTTGACTCAAGCATTGCACTGGTTAATCCTAGTTATTTCATGATCCTTTAAAACACACAGGTTCTTGTGGTGTCATGTCACTCTGATGAGGCTTCAATTACATTAAAAAAAATTATTAGCAACCAAATGCATGTAATGAAATTTCATCTCATTTCTACTTTTCCAGCCTGCAAGCTACTCCTGATTTTTCTGCATATCACTCTCCTTTTCTACATTGATAATGGTTCCCAAAACCTTATTAGTATATTACTTTTTAAAATCAAGGTCATTAAAAGAAATATTCAGACAAGATTGGTTCCAAGGGTAATCAGTACTGAAAAAAGTAATAGCAATCCTACTCCAGCCCAAGTTTTTCAATAGCATTTCAACATAATCCTGCAGTATCTTTCTTTAACTAGTTCCTTTACCTGCCTTAGCTATCTTTTATTAATCCCCACCTTCTCAAGCTTCACCAGTACTTTCCCATTAGCATGGTAATCACCATTATGCCAAAGTTTTGATAGATCTGCCACATTTTATTTGTTGAGAAAGGGGTTATGAAAGAAAGATATCAAGTTAGCCTAGACTCTGTGGCTCTCATGATCTAGTTTTTTGCAGATATCTGTTATTTTTCATCTTTTATGTTTACCTATATTTTCAATTAGTTTTTGCTTTAAAAGCTGCTCTAAAGCTTTGTATTGTATTGAAGCCTGCATTATAGGCCTGTTTTAGCCAGGTACCTGTGAAATGCACCAGATATTGTCTCTTCTCCAGTCACATGGCACCAGTTCTGAGTGGAGAGACTTAAGATGCTTCTCACCAGCAGTAGGATTTCATACACCAGCTTTTTTGAATCCTGAAACAGAGGGTTTCTGGTTGCACTGGGTGAAAACAAGGAGCTTCGAGTTTTGCTTCCATCTACAGTAATGCAGATTTCCTTTCTGCTCTCATTTCCTATCAGCTGGCTCTGTCTTTGAGCCCTTGTTTCAACAGCCCTTATTGAAAATTGACCTGTAAGGCACAGCCTTTATTGCTGATCATCCTTTTTCCATTTCCGTCTCGGCACCATTTTTGAGGTGGGTTTGCATACAGCTAGGTTTTGAGGCTTTTTCCAGAAGTTTTTTGCTTTGCAGAGTTTAAAAGCTCCAGAAATTCTTCTGTGTTTTGCCTTAAAGAAAATCCAAGTCTCCTCCACAGAGAAGTCCCCAGACAATTAACTTCTGCTGCCTTCACTCATTTCTTTAAAATTCTGATAGACAGACTTACTAACAGATCTAGTTTTGTTTATCCCTCCATTTTATTTAAATTAAACCAACATTCATGTGATCCGATGCTATTTTTTACAATTAGCTGTCCTATAACAACCTCAATACTTTCTGTAACTAAGTTTAGAAAGAAGCCTCTCTGCTTTCTGTCAGAAAATCTGTCAGTTGTCACACTCCGGAATATATGGGCTGCCTTCAGTAGCATTTGTTCTCCAGTCTATGTCTGAGAAATCGGAGTCTGCCATAATGAGACAATTCTCTGCAGAATTTCTCCCTGTAATAATGGTTTGAATATCTCTATCCATATCCAAATTTAACTCTGGAATTCTACAGCAGACTCTAACAACTACCCACTATCTTTCCCCGAAGTAATTTTGTATGCAAACAGAATCTGTTTTATTGGGATTCTGAAACATCAGTCTGTCATTCCATTCACACACACCACTTTTACCATTATTTCCATCTTTTCCCAATACCAGCTCCCTTTCAGTACCTATGTCCAGGGAGGGATTACAAGTCCATGATGTCTCTGTAACCCTATAGTTCTCTTTGCAACCCTATAGTGCTTTATGTCCTGCACCCATGACTTTATTTCCTGCGTTTCCAGATGTCCTGCCCCTGTCCATTCATCTATCTATAGGTATGATACATCAATACAACTTGTAAATGTAAAAGAGGCAATGTGGCAGGTACTGTCAGGAAGATAAGGAGCTGGCAGAGTGGTGGTGGTGTTTCTTAGTACATTCATAACAAACCCAGTGTACAGGATCTCAACCTCTGAAAGTCAACCAAAGAAGATATTAGTGAGCATTTTTCTTCTTTCTGTTTAAGTGCAGTAAAAAAACCTAATTCCTCTAGCGACATCAGGAACAAGAGCAGAACTGCCTCCAACATTTTTTCCCAAATAATATGTTCTGGTGACCCTTTTTTACTGAGTTTGCGCTGGTATCTTTATCCTTGTTTAGTTCCTATTAACCAGTCATAAAAAGACCACAGGATCACATAGCGCTATATAGACATATCAAAATGAGTTTGTGATATGATGCAAAAAATAACATTTGTGGAGCTTGACCACTCATTGCCCATTTTTTGCCACTCATTAAATAGCAGGAAAAATGAATATACTATGCAGGTCATTCTGAATGAATGGCAGTAAGGCTTCATAACATACCAGCATGAAATCTGCATATGTCATTTTAATAGAAAAAAGTAATTAAAAACTGCATTAGGAAGATTTAGTATACATTTTACTGTTACTCTTTTTGTCTTCTTTCTTCTGGCCACGTTAGATATCCTAGCTACATCTGCAGAAACAGATGTTCCCAGTTAAGCTTCAAAATCCTATTGAAAGACCTCAATAAATCAGCTGATTACCAAAGATATTAGGTGGGTGTCTCCTTCACTAAATTCTGAAAAATCTTGTCATATATTTACATATGTGAGCCCAAATTTAGGCACATATTTTGTAATACCTTAAGAGTGTCATGCTAGTCTGAAAGGAAAGAATTATAAGTGTGTTTATGAACTTCTGTTTGCATACAAATACAATTTCAAGATCGGTTTCTCAAGGTTTTTTGATGCAGCTTGTCCCAGTACCAAGCTGATAATCTCACCTGTGGGTGGCATTTCCAACTCATACAGATTGAGAGATAGCATTTCTTAACTTGTCACAGAATCAAAGAATAAGTTAGGTTGGAGTCTTCAGGAGATCACTTGATGGAGTGACTACATCAGTGGACACAGGAAGGGCTACAGATGTCATCTATCTGGACCTCTGTGAGGCCTTTGACACAGTTCCCCACAACATCCTTCTCATTCTATGATTCTATGATTCTATG
>NW_008825547.1:4199090-4202614 GCF_000699105.1 Pygoscelis adeliae
AGGTCAGGTTGGACGGGGCTCTGAGCAACCTGATCTAGTTGAAGATGTCCCTGCCCACGGCAGGGGGGTTGGACTAGATGACCTTTAGAGGTCCCTTCCAACCCAAACTATTCTATGATTCTATGATTCTATGATTCTATGATTCTACGATTCTAGTCCAAACCCTGCTTGAAGCAGTGCCATGTTCAAAGATAGATCGGGTTCTTCAGGGCCATGTCTCTGAGTTTTGTGTACTTCTGCGGATGGAGATCCCGCAGCCTCTCTGGGTGAACTGTACCAGTGCTCACCACCCTGGTGAAAATTTCTTTTCTTACAGCACATCAGAACTTCCCTTGCTGCAATATGTGACTGTTGCCTCTTGTCCTTTTGTTGTGCACCTCTAAGAAAAGTTTATCTGAGTTTTCTCTATAATTTCCCTTTAGGTAACAGAAAATGGTGATTAGATCTCTCCCCGTGCTTCACACCCCTCTCTACCAGCCCTTTCTCCAGGCTACACAAACCCAGATCGTACACTGCGTGCTCCAGCCCCTAACCATCTCGGTGGCCCTCCACTGGCCTCACTCCAGTTTGTCAAAGTCTTTCCTATACTGGGGGCCCAAAATCATATGGACATGCAAGAGTTTTCCTTTACCTTTCTAAGTCTTTTTGCGGCTCCTCTCAGCCTGCTGAGATCCCTCTGCAGGGCAGCCTTGCCCTCCAGCGCATCAGCTGCTCCCCTCTGATCGGTCGAGGCTTTAAGATCATTATGAGCCTGGAGGTACTGTGAAGAGAAATTCCTTACTGTTGGGCAGAATGGCAAAAAAAACCCCAAAATTATTTTCAGGTTATCTACATTTTTAAAATTTGATAGTGGCTCCACAAAACTGCTAATATATACATAGTGGTAAAGACAGCCCAAGACACAAAGTAGTGCATTTAGTTTCTGCGAGCGTGATATATTGCCTACACACTGCATGTTATCTGTTGGGGAATGTCAGAAAGTTAGTGGCATATCCTTCTGCTCCCTTTTTGTTGTGCTAAAAGTACATTTGCCAAAGAACAGATTCCTGGTTTCATTTTGGGTTACTGTGTCTTCTATGAGTGGTACTTTTGTTCATGGGTGGGAAAAAAGTGATGCATGCTTGGCACAGAAAAAGCTTTCTTGTGTCTAATATAGCAGTGAGAAATTTCAGTCATGATTGTGTCTTAACCAAAGATTGCACAATACTGCAAAGATAAGAATTAATGTGAATTCTTCATCATGCAGTGGCCTTTGAAGCTTCTATCAGGGAGTATCTGTGTATCTAGTATCTACCAGTATGCATCCAGCTTTACTCCAAATACATAGATCTGAAATTTTCTCAGCCGTTTTCTTTGTTTGTGCATGATATATTCCTTCCCTTATTCATCTTGCACCTTTTGGCCTATCTGAAAAATTATTTTATAAGTATTAGTATTTTTCTGTTGTGCATACACTAGGTGAGTATCAAACTGCAAATATAAACAAAACCCATTGCATTCTTGCTTTGTGCTCAGAGTTTTGCAAGTATCAATGAATAGCCAGTGCTACAGTGAGACTCAAACGAAAGGTCCAGTCTGGCATAGGAGGGTCACCCCTGTGGGCACCTTCTCATTGGAGTCAGTGGAACTGCTTTCATGAATGAAGACTATTCACTGGGCTGCAGTTTAAAGGACCATCGTTTTACAAAAAGGTATTAAATAGCTCTCTCTTGTGTTAGGCTTGACATTCCACCTAACCTAATGGGGATACAAACCTATTAAATGTATTTTATTAGTTTTTGGTTTCCCTAACTAAATTATAATGAAAATAAATTTCAAATCCCTTTTCTTTTTCCTGCGGGTATTATTTCTCATAGCGTGTCAGTTAATAAAGCAGTAAACTATATTCATGTTCTCTGTATATAATGAATACAATTTAAAAACAAATCATTAATGGCTTTTGTGTTACAGTTGAAGAGAGAATTTCTAGTTTTAGTTTTGATTGGGGCATTTAGCATATCGTTTGTGCATGGGTGGCCAGTGTGCTTTTGTGAGTTAAATAGCCTGGGCAGGAAGAATCTCATGATGTGAGGCTACTGAATCACTATTGATCCCAGTCCGTTACATTTAACAGACACGGCATCTGCATGCTCTTTCCCACCCTGTGGACATTTCAAGATGCAGAGGAATTCTTCCATTCTCACATAATTGAGTCAAAAACATGAAGTGAATCTTCTATCGGTGTGGCTTTTCTGGCACAGCCACAAATAGTCCTCCCTGTCACCCCCCAACAGCCATCCGGGACTATCACAGGGTTTTGCGGGAGCTCTGGCAGCAGCACCCTTCTGGACCACCCACCCAGTGTGACCGGGAGGACCCAGCAGCCCTGTGGCAGGGTCAGAGAGTGGCCGGGGGACAGATCGGGAGCATCCTGCAGGTGCTGGGCACTGGGGCTGCAGGGCTTTTGGGACTCACATGTAGCAGAGATCAGCAGCAGCAAGCCTTTTCTGCCAGCTGCCGTATCGCTCCGAGCAAGGCTGCTGCCGTGTCCCCGGCGGTGGGGACAACCGAATGACTCATGAAAAACCTCCTGATTCGCTGCAGTTTTCAGTCTGTGAAATTAAATAAACTAACCCCCATCTCAGCTTACTGTTTTATGCTGTGCTAAAATCTGCAGTAGCTCAGGGGCTGCTTCGTGAGCCATGCTGTCGTCCCCATCACAGGGGCAAGCGAATGACGGGGTGTACCCCTCCTTCAGCCATCTGCTACCACCCCTGCATCAAAGCCCTCAGAAAGCTTATGCAACTTCAGGCTGTTTTAACGAGTGCTTTTGGTGCTCTCATATTCTCTTTCCTGCTCTGTGGAAAAATGTATTGCATGGTTCATTATCACTAGAAAGGTAGATAGATAGGAAAGAGTTGTTCATGCACCATCTAGTTAAATTGGATCTTTCCCAGGTCTCGTGCCACAGAAAGGTGTTCAGAGCTCATTTTGAACTCCTAGGTTACTCACTCTTGGTAGTGAAGCTTAATAACTAAGATGCCCCAAAGCCACAAAAAATTGAACTTTGGTGATCTTCTTGGTCCTGACCCTAAGTGGCATGGTAGAGTTTACTCTCTGGGTGCTCATAGCAGCTTGTCATCCTTATTACTTGTATATAGCACAAAACATAACTGCTTTCCTAGGTAACTGGGCTCTTTGCTGGTTTTGCTCAGCAGAAGGCAGAAAACATGCAACGTGAGTCCAAGGCAACAGTAAAATGAAAATAGCTTCCCGTGCCTTTTCTTCAGACCCACTGTAGTCCCAGCAGATCTCATAGGCACGCCATGAGACCAGGACTCTCATCGAGAGGTTTTTAAACAGGCATTTTCACCTGCAAGTACAATAGACACTAAAATGGTTTGCAGTAAAAAGTTATTCTTCTAGGTGGTGAATATTTTATCTCTTTTTCTTGGCATTTCCTTTAAAAAGCATGATTTTACTTTCCACCCCTATGGAGTCAGTTTTGTTTCAGAGAGCTGTCTCAGAAATGCCTGAGTGTCTTG
>NW_008825547.1:4202780-4214274 GCF_000699105.1 Pygoscelis adeliae
ATGTAGCCAAACACCTGGCTGACTCATTCCCCACACCTGCTCTGGGGTGGTTCACTTTCAGCTACTTCAATGTCATTGCTTGAGATGTAGAGCAGTGCAAGCAAGGGCAGAATCAGGCCTTTGGCTTCGCAGCAGCAGCACATCGTGTGGCAGCAGCCTTTGGAGCCAGATGGGGTTTCTGAGCAGTGCATAATGGATTGCAATTGAATTGATATTTTAAGCTAACAAATGTTTAGATCAAAGAGGTTCACAACACAGACGCTTACAATACAGGGCTGATTGCAGCATGACAGAAGCAGCTAAATGCTGTAATGGGGAAGGTGGTGTCAGCATTTCACTTCTAAATTTCGATTCTCAATGACTTCAAGCAGCTGTAAAAATTCACTTTTAGCTGAGGCTTGAGCAAGGACATGGGCCAAGACCCAGAGCAATCTAAAAAGGGATCCCAGTTCATCTCTGTATGAAAGGCTTCCCAGTATGAAAAAGCTTAAATGTAAGAGGGTAGCAAAATCTGCTTCCCCACAGATAGGGTCCTGTGTTTGTTTCTGAAGCTGAGACGCAAGTGAGGCAATGAGAATGAACAGAGCTTTGAAAAAAGCTGCTCTGAAAAGATCAGCTGGATAAAACGTACAGAGCTGCAAGTGACCTCTAGGAAAGCACATCAGCCACACTTCACCTAACATGAAAGCTAAAGGACTAGTAAACTGAATGGTGGCAAAGTCAAAATTGTGTATTAAGAAAGTGCCTGCTTTAAACTATTAGCCTGTATAAGGTATCCCTTCGTCATAAAGTATCACTGAGACCAAGCAACCAGTAAGGGTGACCAAGGATTGAAGAGCCTTACTATCATCATCATCATCATCATCATCATCATCATCATCATCATCATCATCAATCATCATCACAGCAAATGCTTACAATCCAGCCATTCTGGAGGTATTTACACACTTGTATCTTTCAGAGTTCTGTTCCCTGAGGTAGAAAAAGCCCTTTTCTTCATGGCAGGATATTCCTGAACTGTTTATTGTAGAATTTCTTATGTCTTTCAGTGAAGTGTCTTGCACTGGTTGTTATCAGCAACACAAATGAAATAGTTGGCCTGCAAGTCCAGTGCAGCTGACTTGTCTTATGGTCATCTGTTACTACACTTGGGGAACTCTTCTGCATTATGGGCTTTTTTTCTCCTACTTGAAGTTTCATCAATAGGGAACAGTCACCAAGACCAATTCTTTCAGATTATACATTCAGAAGTATTGAAACTGGCTCTGCAGAACAAATTAGGAAGATCAGACACTTAAAAATACCTCCTGTTATGACAGTCTTGATATCTGTACACACTGTGAACCAATTTCCAGATTTGATGCTAACTAGAGAGTTCTTTATGCAGCCTTAAAACAGAAGAGACAGATCACGGCATATACAGAAGTTAAAAGTAAAATTGAAAGGTATTGTAGAAGATGGTTAGACAAACATCTTAACATGAGTCATTTGTAGAACAAAGTCCTCAACTAAGAGAGAATTCCAGTTAGAGACTTTCACACATTTTTCTACATATGAGCCATACCTGCCATGAAATAAAATACCCCTGCTGGCAAGACTATGGAAAGATGGTTCTCGGATACCAAATTCCTGGTCCCAAGAACTGTATAGAAAACTTTGCCAAATGTCTCCACTGCCAAGTCTGGAAGGAGAGAAGATAAATATCTGAAGTCTGAGGAAAGCTGGATGATATGAAGATAATGAAGAGAACACCAGACTTTTAGATGAAGTCTTTGGGATGCTATTTCGGTTTCTTCCTGTAACACACCAATAACCTCTTACTTTACACTTTAAAAATTGGGTGTCTAAAGTTAGGGAAAGGGATCCATAGTTAAGCACATAAATAAGCAATCTGCTTTTCAAACAGATAAGCATTTGTAATTTAAAAAAAATTTTGCAGTTATGTGTTTGCAAATATGTTATGGCTACAGAGGAATTGTCTAAATACCTGTTGACGCAAATGACAGCTTGCCCCATTAAAACACTGAAATCATATGACGTTGAAAGCCATGAAAATATTTGTGAGTCTTTTTATGATAACCTGTGAAATCATTAATGTCTTGTAGTCTTGTGACTATTAAGTAATCCAGTCACAAGATATTTTGCAACTTATAATGCTTTCTTGACTCCATTAATAAGCGCCATAAAATCATTACTGGATTTTGAATATATCTATTTCTTTAAAAAATAGGGTTGTCTGGAACACAATTAGATTTTCTTTCATTTTTGCTCTTTTATTGAAGTATGTGTCATGGTTTAACCCCAGCCAGCAACTAAGCACCACGCAGCTGCTCGCTCATTCCCCCCCAGTGGGATGGGGGAGAGAATCGGAAGGGTAAAAGTGAGAAAACTCGTGGGTTGAGATAAAGACAGTTTAATAGCTAAAGCAAAAGCTGCGCACGCAAGCAAAGCAAAACAAGGAATTCATTCACTCCTTCCCATGGGCAGGCAGGTGTTCAGCCATCTCCAGGAAAGCAGGGCTCCATCACGCGTAACAGTTACTTGGGAAGACAAACGCCATCACTCCAAACGTCCCCCCCTTCCTTCTTCTTCCCCCAGCTTTGTATACTGAGCATGACGTCCCATGGTATGGAATGTCCCTTTGGCCAGTTTGGGTCAGCTGTCCTGGCTGTGCCCCCTCCCGGCTTCTTGTGCACCTCCAGCCTTCTCAGTCGGTAGAACACGGGAAGCTGAAAAGTCCTTGATTAGTGTAAACACTACCTAGCAACAACTAACACATTGGTGTGTTATCAACATTGTTCTCACCCTAAATCCAAAACACAGCGCTGTACCAGCTACTAGGAAGGAAATTAACTCTATCCCTGCCGAAACCAGGACAGTATGTCATGCCCATCAGACTGTGAACTTACTTATAAGTGGGGCTACATTTTTGCTGCCTGATAAGATGGCCAAGAGGAACAAAATCTTTCCTTAAGGATAGTATTAATTAACTAAATAATATCTAGTTTTTGATTGATTCCCAGATATGGACACAAAAACATACATACAAATTCATTAGCACCTCACCGGTGAGTGCTAAAATGTTTATTAGCTTTGCACAGAGACTATTTGATGCTAGTTCCAGTTAAGCACTACTGCCCAAACATTCATTCTCTGGTTTATTAATCCACCGTGACAAATCCAATTTCCTCCTCCTTCCTGTCCTCCCCTCCATTCCCCCTCCCAAACACACTTTTCCCTCCCTGTCATTTGCAGAAGATGCTGGTTTTAAAGACAATGTCATAAATTTTGAAGAAAAAGGAGGTGACGCTTTCAACCAGTATTTCTGTTGTCAAAACCAGATGCTGCAGCTGCTGAGTGTCTTTGTATACAATCATTAAAATATGTTCAGCCCTCTAAAGCCATTACAAAGGCTGTAATGGTACAACTCACAGTGTGGTTTTATCATGGCCTCTCCCAATAGTTAAAGGAATGTCAGGTGTCGGATGAGAAGGGATGTATTTGGGTCACCAAACTCACTCTCCTGCAATGGAGAACAAGTCTTATGAGGAGCGGCTGAGGGAGCTGGGGTTGTTTAGTCTGGAGAAAAGGAGGCTGAGGGGAGACCTCATTGCTCTCTACAACTACCTGAAAGGAGGTTGTAGCGAGGTGGGTGTCGGTCTCTTCTCCCAAGTAACTGGCGAAAGGACGAGAGGAAATGGCCTCAAGTTGCGCCAGGGGAGGTTTAGATTGGATGTAAGGAAAAATTTCTTTACTGAAAGAGTAGTTAAACATTGGAACAGGCTGCCCAGGGAAGTGGTTGAGTCACCATCCCTGGAAGTATTTAAAAGACGGGTAGATGAGGCGCTTAGGGACATGGTTTAGTGGGCCTGGTGTTGTTGGGTTGATGGTTGGACTCGATGATCTTGGAGGTCTCTTCCAACCTTAATGATTCTATGATTCTATGATTCTATGAAACACAAAGAAACTAATGAAAAAATACTAAGCTACAAAACACAAAACAATAATCAACAAAAATCAGCAATACGTCATCTAACTGTGTCAAAAGTGAGGCAAGAATAGGCAAACTGCCCAGAGTGGTTCATGTATCTATGTGTGGAGGGACTCAGGACTGATATTAGAGATTTCTAGGCAAACAGGCACTAAATCTGTATTGTTCTCCAGCTAGCGCATGAGAAATGTGCCCACCTCTCTTCACTCAGAACTGAGAATTCACCCTGCACATGAATGTCCTAAAAGCTATATAGGTTTGGCAGAAGTCTGCACCTCTGCTAACATTTTATTTAAACAATTGCAAGGGAAAAGAAGTTAAAAAAGCAGTAGTTATGTGCATGATCATAAATTGTTGTAGCCTTTGTGTTTCCATGTCCCAGTAAGATTCAGGGTTTCACCAGGGAATGCAAATTAAAACTGACTGCAACAGTTGGCTCTAGATTTTGTTGTCAGGGAGCAGTATTCATTTTCTTCAGTGCCTGGTTTCTGTTGTCTTTCTGCTTAAGAGAAAAAGAACAAAAGGAGGTAAGGAGGCAGATCGAGAGAGCATGGCATAAAAACTAAAATATGCTAAAATTATACCTTCTTGCTGCCATGAAGTGCTATAACCCAAGGATACTGAAAAGGTAGATCTAAAACAGCAGAAATGTGCTGTTCTGAGAGGGGAAGAAAGAGGCAAACAGATAAAGGTACTGGCCATCAGAGTGCAAGCACATAACTGACCCACCAAACTTCAAATTACATTTTAATTCTCATCCCTATGCAAGCTTCACTCAAAGCCATTGTGAGACATTGTGGGACTGACTACTTCTGCAACATTGTGCTGAAGAAAAGCACATGGCCCATATCTTTTCTTCCAGACAAGATAGCTTTCTAGAACAATTGTAACACCGGCACCGTGAGTGGTACCTAGTCCTCACAGCAGCCTGCAGAAGCATAGCCTTCACCCCTGCTTAGCATTGCCCACAGGGGTGCCATCCATGCAGGTCACCTCCAGCTGACCCCCCCGGTGTAACTCGTGTTGTAAGACCTGCAGGTATTGCGGGCAATCTCTCCTGCCGTGTATGTCAGTGGCAATACCCCTGTGAGCCTCGACGAGCACGCCAAGCGGATCTGTGTCCTGCAGGACAGCCAGCCTCACATCGCTCAGGAGCAGGCTGCTCCACCACCACCCTGGGGCTGTTTGAGCAAGCCCTGGGGTACTGGGCCCCCAGCACGGGCATCTGACACTGGGGAGGGCACAAGGGAATGCTACACAG
Source organism: Pygoscelis adeliae (assembly GCF_000699105.1). Lineage (NCBI taxonomy): Eukaryota > Metazoa > Chordata > Aves > Sphenisciformes > Spheniscidae > Pygoscelis > Pygoscelis adeliae. The sequence continues at coordinate 4,208,033 of NW_008825547.1, forward strand.
ATTTCACACTAGTGGTTCGGGTTCAGCTTTTGTTCTTCATAAACAATGGTTTGCTCTGGTTTTGGCTCGGGTTTGGGTTCAGTTCAGCTCAGTGATTTTGAGTTATGCTTCTCAGACATCATCCACTGTCACAGGGTTACTGTGAGCGATTATTTTAGATAGATTCTGGTGGAATATGCCAACACTCTCAAACATCGTTGATCATCTGGCTCAGGTTCTTCTTCTGTCTTGTATATTAAATAAGCTGACATTTGTTTTGGCTTGTTTTGTTTTCTGCCAGAATTCAAACTATCTATCTCCAATGAGCTTGTTTTAGCAATGTTCTCCTTTCTGCTGTCCGCTTGGATGGGGGCTTGGGTTTCCATTGGCTTCAGTGGGCTTTTGATCCACACCTTCTTATAGATACTTCTCTGAATATCCAATTCTTCTTGTCATCAGTGGGAGTTTTATGCAAGAACATGTATAGTTAGGTCAACAGGAGATAAAAACTGTCTTAAACTAGATATTCCTCAGCCTGTTGTAGAGGAAAAGTTTGCCTGAAATCAGCATTACACCAAACGGAGAGATGTCAACTGTCTGTGTATGCTCCCTAGATTCTCATGTGAAGAAATCATTGGAAGCTGCTCAAAAAACTGACAAGTTTTTTGTATTTTTTTTAATTGGGAACATCAAGTGTCAACAATATCCTGCTTACACAATACTGATACAATTTATGGCCCCGTACTGTAATCTCTACCATCAACTGCCATGGGAACTGCCTGAACAATGAGTCTTTATTATGTGTGGAGCATTTCATACCATCTGTGTCCCAGAACACTTAACAGAGTTCGATAAAACAGTCTCAGTAAATAACAGCAGAGAATAAATAAATTTAAAAGGTTTAGGCAAAGGAAAGCAGAAATAATTCAAACTCTTAGACATGTAGCACAGAGCATGGCAGTAAATGATGCCATGTATTTCTTTTGAAAATACCAAGAAATTAGAACAGTTTTTTTCCATTTGCCCTCTGAAATACCAATGCTACTGCTCAAGAAAGCTAAAGAATTAATGTCATAAGCAGCCTGGAGTCTAACAAAGGCAGCCACGCAGAGTGTTGAGCGTTCCGTTCAAGAAACCATCGAGTCCTGGTATAACAAGATACTTAAGCCAGTCTACGTGATTAGAGCTATTCTGCTGTGGAAAGCTGGGCAAGTATTTAAATACCTTGCTGAACTGTGAAGATGATAGTAAGGAAACTGCATGTTAACAGTGGAATTAACCTCACTGAACTATAGTTCTATTTCAAAGTTAGATGTCCTGTTTAAGCTACTTTTATAGCCAATTAAGAGAGAGAGGCACCTGAAGGACATTCTTTCTTTCTTGAGGGGCATCTAATATAGGTGAGATGACTTACCCTATAGATATGTCCACTTCTCTCCATAGACTAGAAATGGAGCCCAGGTAATTAATTTAGTTTCAATATCTGACTTTAAGATGGCTAAAATCAAGGGAGATGGACACACATTCACTTTTTCTACATCTTTCACTGCAAGATAGCTGCTCGAAAAATTTGCAGAGAGAGCTTTCACATGGCTCTGTGCACATGCCAGGAGTTTGCATTGCTTTAGAATCTGAGAAATCTTGAATTCCTCCACCACGAAAAGTTTTCCTGCATTATCACCCAGGACTAAGCTGAAAGTTAGTTTAGAATGAAAATAGGATGCTGCACTTAAAAAACTCATGGTTGAACTCATGGCAGTTGTGTGCGAAACCTGCAGCAATGAGAGACACTGCAAATGTTTGTGACTTAATACTGCTACAGGTCATACAGTGAGTTATAATATCTAGGCTGCCCTCAAAAATGACAGAGTGCTGCTCTCCGAGGAAGGAACAGCTTGTTCCACCTGCCACAAGATCAGCCTCACAGCCTTGTACAGAGAATGCTCCAATATGATACCGTGGGAGTATCCTTGTACAACTGGTTTGTCTAATTCATACTGGCAGACACAATCTGAATTCAGTGAATCAGAAGGTACATGAGATTTCGTTTGAGTAGACCAACACAGGCGCCGCCAGCGTCCGTCTGCTTCAGAGAACTGTTGGGGCAAAGGAGATAAGTATAGAGGCCAGCTAAAACCGCTTGATTGCAAGTGCCTTTATTGCAAACACTTTATCGAAGGGGTATGCATAAGGAAACTGGTTTTCTAGGGATGGAATATGAAATATCTGGCCCAGTCGTAGAGCTGGTTTAACTGGTTCTCACAGACAGACGTGACGTGTGCAGATCTTGCACTACACTTTACAATTCCTGTTCTAATAATTGTCTCTTGTATACTGAAGACATATCTTCACTGTCTCAAAGATCTTAATAACAATTGAATAACAAAATGCAGACATTATATTTTGTCAGCATACGCAGAACAAAAATTATATCAAAGGTCCTACAGGCATTGCTCATTTGTACCAATAATTCCTGCTTTGCAATCAAGCTGTACAAGATGCCAAGTTAATTATTTTAAACACTTTTCACCACTTGGCACTTATTTTGGACTGCAAGTGGGGAAGTGAGGAGAGGAACAAAGAACAGGGAAATGGAAATTCCTTCACCATCAAATAATTGAGGCATGTGACAGAAGAGGATTTAGGAGGAAAAAGCCCTAAGGAGATTTTTGGAGGTTTCACTGGTTTGTTTAATGGTGAACCATCCAAAAATGAAATGCCTGAAGAGCTGGAGGCTGAACAGCATTAAGATAGACTGTGCACACAGAAACATGGCAATGTTAACTGCTGGAAGAAGCATAAATTATGCATTTCTGATGTGTCTCTATAGGCCTTGTAACCTTTTTTGCCCCCTAGGGTGCTCGTTATCTACAGGAGCAATTAACAGATAGTATCTAGCAGCTAGCATGATTTCTTACCTTTAGAGTGATTTCAAATCAAATAAAAAGGAGGCTAATAGAGCCAAGGAGGCCTGAGCTGTGAAGTTCTTTCTGAAGTATATTGGATAAAATAATCAGTAAATTGAAGGTACATGGTGCCAGGGAGCCTGGATTATGTCTAGCTAGTTTTGCTTGCTGAATCTTTTATGTTTCAGATAGATATTGTTGTTACTATGCAAGATTATGCAAGTGACACAAATAATGGAAAAACACCTCATTAAGTAATTCTGAAAGGAGAGGCCTAACTTCCCTTACTTCAGCAACTTCAACCTGACTCATTAAAAGATCTGATTTTTCAACTACCAAGAATAAATTAAAGACAAAGGAGGAAAACAACACGCTTAAGACTAGTCTTGAAAAAGAAGTTCTGATGACTAGCAATCTGCTTAATTCCCCAAACCGAGTGGAAAATTTTCAATGTTTAAGACTTATGAATAGCTTAGAAAAAATAACTGATAAAGTGCAAACTACAAAATTCTAAGATAAAATTTGTACAAAACTAATTATTTTAAGTCTTCAAAAAATCTAAATGAAATGTTTCTTATCTGAAAGAGCAGATTGTTGAATACAAATCAGTCCTATGTTATGATACCTCTAGAGCTGTCCTATCACAAAATGGAAATCCATGAAAATGTTTAATATACGGAGCCTGTCACAGTCTTACATGCTCCTCTAGTACTACATGTGATGCACCATCTTTTTTTTTTTTAAGTGCTAACTTGCTTTATTTTCAGTTCTTTCCTAATGCATGAAAATCATTCCCAAGGCTACCACCTTACATGCACATTGTAAAAACCACATACATTGTAAAAGCCACATAAGTTTAAAGAAAAAGCCATTTCTAAATTTCTGGTTAAAAAAAAAACAAACAGAACTTCAAAATATATGCCAAAATGTTTATGACTGCTATATCCCTTTAGCCCATCCAAGCCACCAGCGTCTAATACCACCTTTTTACTGTTTCATCATGAGTGTATACTGAGTCTGGAAATGGAATTTGTGTAGATTCCTACACCATACAGATATGCTCATTTCATTGAGGATCCAAGTGGAGTCAGGGATCTGGCTCACATTACAAAATTGAAGTTTTAAGTCTCAAGTTCTTGGACTGAGGATATTTTTCTCCTCTAAACTACAAAGTCATGAATATTTGAAAAAAATATGCTTGCAGAAAGCCTTGATTTTATAATAGTTTCATGATGATTTGTTAATGAACTACATAATTCAAAACTTTCTATTGTATTACATTAAAAAAAAATAATTACTTTAACTATTAGTATCAGGCTTTTAAAATAATCTAGTTGCATCTAAATACATTGGGAATAGTATAAAAAAACTTACAGGGAAAAATCTTGGAGTCATTCAGTTCACCTGAAGTTTATCATTGCTCACATTGTGGCCAGGATTTCATGCCCAGGAGAAGAAAAACCAGATAAGAAATGAGACTAGGTGGGCAGCAACATGATTTTATTTTTCTTAAAATTATAAAAATAGCTATTGAGCCTAAAAAGTATGTTCAAATTATGATAAAAAATGCAATTTCATCTTGCATGTAGAAACACCAGTAGATCTATTATTTTTTAATGTGTAAAATGATACCTAGACTTCAGAAGCAGAGAATGAAAGGATGCTATTGAGCTTGTAAGGAGGGGATATATTTTGGCTGACACAGACTGGTTAGCATTTAGGACAACAAAGCCAATCATCTGACTGGATGTTGCTATCCTCCTCTACAGGAACTAGAGAAAGTAGATTAGTAAAGAGGGCAGTCAGAAGGTCACAACTTTGATCTTGGAGGATTAATTTACTCAGGTATTGATTAGGATGACAATTATACAAAAGCTGTAGAGAGGAACACATTTGTAAAGGTTGCCCAGGATTGCTTTCTTTACCCATTTGTTGAGGTGACTACATGATGAGAGCTTATTTAAAAAGTCATCTTAACAGACGTGACAGCTCTGATAAATAAGCAGACTTCAGAAAACAGTGAGACCTTTCTAGGAGCTGCTAAAATCTGTCTTGTGGTGAGGAAACACAACGCTGTTTCCCTATCACAACTGCGACCACTCCTTCCAGAAACTCCCTGTCAACTCACTTGTGAGAAATGACCGTGCGCCTTCCAAAGATGTTTTGTCCCTCCTACGTTAGCTCAGAATATGTCTCTACCCTGCCTAAACTCCTTAAAAAGTCAGATTTAAATCACGGATACACTACCAACACTGGCTTACAAAGACACATGTTGTGTGTGTGTGTTTGTGTAAATACCAAGTCATCATCCTAATATTAGAAGTTTTCTTGGGAGCGATGCTTTATATTGCTTCAAAAGAAGACCCATAATTAGGTGGAACATCCTCAAAAATTACCGTAATGGCAGTTAAATTTCCTGTGCATTTAAAAACATCTTTTCATAATCTTTGCCAAATAGGTCAATAGAAATGAAATCTTATGCAGTCAGAATATGATCCACCTCTACTATTGAACTGTTTACTCGTCATACACAGAGAGTGCTTCTTAGTTACCACAACAAAGGCTTTTCCAGGAGTTTCATTAAGCTGAGGACTGCTTCTAGGCCAAGCAATCTAGGTCACATTTGCAATTAATCCCATATATTTTTCCAATGCTTGAACAGTGTATTAATTTATAATTAATCTGAAGGTTTAATGATACCTTCAGATATCCAGGCTCAAAGCCTTGCTAATACAGCATGTTTATTTCTTCACTTTTGAGAAGCAGAATGTGAAAAGGCTGGTATTGCCTCTAGTACCGCTGTCTACTTAGCATCCCCGTGCCCCATTTCAGCCAAAGGTGATTCCTCTGCAATTAAAAGGGAATTTCATCTATTTCCAGCCTGTGTTTCATGCAGCTTCTCTGACACGAGCTGTAACGAGCAGTTTGTGTCCAGCTGGCTCAGCTGTGTGTGGAATCAAGAAATTCCAGCCTCTCCCCATTACATCAGGGATGCTGTTGCTTGTCAGCTGCTGCATGTGCATGTTCAGTCCAGGAGGGAAATTTCTACAGAGGCTAGAACAAGGTCTCCATGACAGGTCAGATCTATTTTGAGGAATTTTGAAAGATGCAAAGGATTTGTGAGCACAAGGATCTCCTAAAGTACGTTGGTATAACTCTGCTGTACAATTCAAAATTAAGGCAAGTGAGCTGTGAAGCATGATTTGCCACTCCGACAGGCCACACAGACTTTTATGTGAGAGAAAAAGCATTAGAGTCTCCACGTGCCTGCTAGAAGAAACAGGCCAGAAAAATCCTTCTCGGTGCTTTATTCACTGTAGAGAGAGGGAACGAGACTATTCACCTGGCAGATCCCAT
>NW_008825547.1:4214285-4225180 GCF_000699105.1 Pygoscelis adeliae
AAATCCTTCACAGCTTGCTTAGGCTTCATTCAGACAAACTTTAAGAGAGAGCAGGCACCGAAACGTCCCGGCGCTGGGCCGCTTCGCCGCCGTTCCCTCGCAGCAGCAGCAGCGCAGTGCCACCTAGTGAGAGCCCGCCTTGGAGCCACCGGGAGTAACGCCCTTACAGTCATCGCAGCGTGTCATTTTTGACCAGGGCTGGCCCTCCTTCACTTGCACAGCCCCAGCTCCGGGTTACGCATCTGTGAGCATCCTGCAAACGCGTTTTTCGGGAGTTCCCCTTAGAGGGAACAGGGCTTTGATTGAACCTCCTGCGGGATGGTGGCCCAGGTCCTCGCTGACGTCCGCGGCGCTGAGAAGTTGTACGCTGGAGTTACACATCTGCTGAGCGCAGCTATAGCTGTTTGCTCTGAAGAGCATGAAGGAGGGAGAGAAGGAGAGGATGACTCTAGCAGTTCAGAGCATAGGCTTTGGCGTTTTAAGCACCCACTTGAGAGAGATGCTGGGGAACATTAGGCTTGCTCTTGCAGGAAAGACTTGGAAGCGCTCTGGTGGCTTTCGTCAGAATGTCTGGGGGTTGAATAGATGCCACTGGGCACATAATCTGGAGTTTATGAAGCTGAAAAAAACAAATGGGAATTCAGGTCAAACTTTGTCCTTCACATCTCTGATAGTGAGTATACTACCAGAAACCTATAGTACAGATAGGTGAAGGGGAAGCAGCTGGATACAGAGAAGAATGAGTAGAAGGCTACAGCAAAGGAGTAGTCATGTAGGCTTGCAGTGGTTGGGCTGCTTTGCTCACCTACACTGTCTTCTTTAGCTTTCTTGCTGGGGCTGCTAATACATGGCGTGCATATAATACAATTCCAAACTGCTAAAAGAAAGCACAGCAAGGCAGATTTGTTATATTGCTTGAAAAAAAAAACAACTCCACACATAATAAATAGTCAGTGCATCAAAACTCATACCTGTTTTTTAGGAAGATATGCACACGTTTATTACCAGTTTTAAATTCTTTATAATATCAAATGTAGCTACATCCAATCCCAGAGGGACTCCCCTGCAGAAAAAGGGAAATATATTGCATCAGTATTTCATTACACAGTCCACTGATCACAAAACACATCCACTCTAGGTTTACCCCAGAGTCCCTACCCAACACGCTGCTCACTCAGAACAAATACAAGCTCCAGAGTCTCAGAAAAGGGAGTTTAAACCACAGTCTTTCATTGTAGCTTGTCCCCTGTAGATAATTAACACACTTCACAAAACTCTGATTAAAGTCGTCTATTTTTTCTTCTTTTAATCTTGCCATGTCATCTAATGGTCCGGATACTGCAAAAATGAAAATGCATTCATTGAGTTAATGATTTTGTGAACTGAGATTCAGTATCTCCTGTATTTTCTGTCTTCCCTAATAACTACCTCAGGAACCAGCTGGTGTCTGCCATGTTTACACATTTTGGAATATAGGAACCTCCAGCTTCCATATAACAAACTGAGCACACTGGCAGGGTATCCCCTCAGCCCCAGAGGTGCCATCTGGCCTATTTAAACTTCTTTATATTCCCTTTATAATGTTAATATGGGGAAAAGGAGATGGGGGTGCAGGAGTCAAGCAAGTTAACTACTTTAAAAATGCCCATTTAATTCATCAAGGCAATGGTTCCTGAAGTGTGGGGAAAAAAAGATGGTTTTATGCTTCCAGATATGACAGATTTAGTAAGTTAAGAGATCATGATGTCTACAGTAATGGACAGCTGGAGTGACATATAGTCTGTTCTCTGCATCCTGCACAAAGTAGGTATGAAATATGATTAAACCAAAATGTTTTTTTTTTTAAATACCCACTTTACACAGCCATAAACCACTTCAAGAGGTGCAAAGCAATGAGAAATCAAGCTCCCAGTGATGAAGAGAGCAGTGTTATGCAGGAACACTACACTATTCAGCAACAAAGTGGTTGCAGTACAATGCAAATTGTTCACTTTAAAATTTAAGTTGCCTGCTCTTGCTCCTGGTTGCATAACAAACTCAAACTCCAATACTGATTGCTTTCCAGACTCAAGCACTATTCAGCTAAAAGATCACTATTGTTCAGACTTTTCCAGGGTATTTGGAGTAGTTTATGCTGTTAAATCAAAATTCTAGTTTCCTGGTTTGATTCAAACTTTATGAATTCAGAACAGAACAGAGCATTAGTGTCAAATAAGTTAATACATGAAAGCATCCTGTTTTCCATCCACAAATGGTCTACTACAGCTACAATTTCAACAGTCTCTCTTTCACAATATCTTGTCTTTTGAAGCTGAAATTCAAAGTGTGACTTTGAGAACATAAAGATGAGAAATTGGAATCAGAGGATGTACTATAACAGTCTTTATAAGAAAGTACCAGAAAGCTGAAAAGCATTTAAGCAAGCAGGGTTCTGTCAAGGTACATCTAGGAATATACAGAAATTATTGTAAGGATTTCTTTACTTCTCTTTAATTAGTATTTTGCATTGAGGTAGTATTTATAAGTATTTGTCAAGCTTGCCAAATTGTGCTACATGCCATCCCTACATATACTGAAAGCAATAACTCATAGTGAGTTAAAACATATGGAGGACAGAGTAGAAACATAAAAAAATGGAAAGGGCAGATAAACAGTCTGTTTGCTACCACTGAATATAATAAATGGTTTCATAGGTTGTCAGCTGCCTTACCTATGGCAGCTGGAGATGAGATTTGAGGAAGAATGAAAAAGAGGATAGTTTTGTTCTGAACTTAGGTATTTTATTGAAGTTCTTGCTGTGAGTGAAAGAGACCAGAGAGACTACAAAAGAGCGCCAGGAAGATGTGGGCTGATGGACAATGAGGAGCTGTATTTTTGGGAAAGCAGAGGCAGAGAGAGAAATGGAAGACAGTAGATGAGATAATCATGATGACAGTTATGAGGAGGAATGTGACAGGTCTTGTCCTCAACAAGATGATAAGTTCATTGGGGTAGGGAGCAGAGTATTTTGGGTTTGCAGTTAGTATAAGTAATAATTACACTGCCTTTCCTGAAAAAGGCTCCAAGCCATATTACCGTCTGTTCTCTTTTCTGGTACCTAGAGCTGGCTAGCACTGCAGACCCCTTGATCACAGCTTAAGAGGATCCGGATAAAGGAACAAAAGTGAAGAGACACTTAGAGACTCGACACTGCTAGAGCTCAAGAGCTCAGTTGAAGATCAAGTGCCCTGGAGTGCCTTCCCCTGTGGCATGAGTACTGGCACGAGGGCAACTCTCCCAGATTTACATTTATTTATTCAACCTCAACAGCCTTAGATTTCCCTTCGTCACACCTTGGTAACACAACCACTTTTGCTTTTGCAAGCAAAGCTTAAGACATCATCCCCATCCAGACACCTGTGAACCAGAAGCTGTTTGTTGCTACATTACAGCTGGGTCACAAATGTGAAGCTGGTTCTGCGATATTCACCTAACAGGCAGCGTGGCTTTGTAGCAAGCATCCATCCTTCTCTTTGTGTTCCTCATTTTCCCTGTGTGCTACTTGTGTGGGTATCATGGTTTAAGGCAGCTGTAAGCCTAACAGGAGGCATTCCTCTGCACCTCCTTTGTGTGAAGCCCTGCTGCTCTGCATACAGGAGGGGGGAAGGACCGGGAAATGCCCCATGACACGTCATCTACCTAAAACAGTGGGTGGGGATGCACCACCCTGGTCACTTCACAACCAATACACAGCCTGGTGCCCTCTGTCCCCTTTCACTGGGCTGCCTATTAAAATTGTACAGGACGGTGCTGGTGGTATGAAGAAGACAAGCTGGGAGCTATTTCGGTGCGCTAAACATGGGCAGAACAGGGGTGCATCACTGATGGTGTGTGGGGTGAAATGCCAGATGACTGGGGCAAGCTTAGAAAAGACAAAAGCAGCAGGGTGACTGCATTTGAATGTGATATGCAAAGCATTGAGAAGCTGCAGGTCATGCTTAGGGATGAGAAAAAGGGAGTCTGAAACAGGAACATGTATGGTCAGAAATCCATCCATGGGGAGAAAGTCAGACAATGTGATTGCTAAATCAAGAAATGGCTAAAGCATCACCAAATGATTTGGTTTTGAAAGCCAGGGTCTGGCAGGTATCTATCAACAGAAAGCAACAGCAAGACTTACTCATGGCTGGAAAGTAGGAGATAAATGGGACAGAAACATTAAAGATTAGCTTTAAGCTGTTATGGTGACAGTGAAGCAAATGACAGAAGAGGATTTAGGAGGAAGAAAACCCTAAGGAGATTTTTGAAGGCTTTGCACAATATAGTGGTGAGCCTTCCAAGTTGAAAGGTCTGAAAAGCTGGAGGCCGATCAGAGGAAGACAGACTGTGCACACAGAAAGATCTGTTTATTATAACATCAAGTGGTACAGCTGTTCAGCTGCAGCTGACCCAGTTTTGTTGGGACCAGACACCATCTTACAGACAACAGAAAATACATCTGGACACTGACAGGATGCTGAAACGCTGCTGGCCAAAGAGCTTCATTTCATTCCTTGTATCCAGGCACAAGCCAGCTACACTGAACCACTGGATCTACCATCTACAAGGTGGTAGAAGATCCCTACTGATACCAGTCATGCAGATAGAGTTAAAACACTTCCTGAGGCGTGGAAAGAACTGACTGAACACAAGTCAGGCCAAGAGGGGGATTTTGCCATTTCTGGTGGTTGTTGCTACAGTGTATTGCAATATTATGTTACAGTGCACCATCCAGGAGAGGAGAAAAGGGTCCAGGACTGAGCAGAGGAACGTCAAATCCAGCTACACAGAAGCATGCATGAATCTCTTACGGGTTTTGTAAATCCACGTTTGTAGGTTTGTGTGCCTTGGACAGCTGGCTGCAAATCTAAATAAAAAACAAGGGTCCAAAATTCCTTCCCAAAAAAGAAACAAACAGCAAATCACAAAACCACAGATTAATCACCCCTAGATGAGGGTGGAGGAGACCTCTGGGGATCATCTAGTCAAACCCCCTTACTCAAAGCAGGGACATCACCTAAACCTTGTTTCCCTGAACCATGTCCAGGCAGGTTTTGAATATCTCCAAGTATGGAGACTCCACAACCTCTCTGGGCAACGTGTTTCAATGTTTAATGGCCCTCACAGTAAAAAAAAGTGGGGATTTGTGGTCAGAGGGAACCTCCTATGTTTTTAGTTTGTGCCCATTGACTCTTGTCCTGTCACTGGGCATCACTGAGAAGAGTCTGGTTCCATTTTCATTACACCCTCCCGTCAGAAATTTATATACATCAATAAGATCCCCCCCAAGCCTTCTATTTATCAAAATCCTTTACGCGGAAAGGCTTTATGAGGTATAAAATATATGAGGTTGCCTTAAGTCTGCATAAACTCTTCATAAAAGAGCCAAAGAGTAGGGATAGGGAAGAGTGTTGGGTTAGAAGAGGGGGGGAAGAAGAAATCTTTGCTAAGACAGCCCTTGCTCCTGCACCTCTGAGCAGCAAATGGATAAAGCGGGATAGGAGGAGTTAGGAGTCTCCCTCTGCAAAAGAGGAAACTCTGCTTACTTCTCTGGCTGTGGGATCTGCCTTTGCAAACCATGCTTCAGTAATACTTCCCGCTCTGTTCAACAACAGCATATTCATGCTCCAGCCCAGCGGCCCCTAAGAGACAGAGGATGGTTTTACTAACACTGTGGGTAGAGAGCAGCAGGCCTGCTGGGCCAGTACTCGATGAGCAGGTGCCCAGGCAGCTCATCTCCCCTGAGCCTGTACCCAGTGCCACCTCCAGGACTTCGCATGTTAGGTGGGGGAAGTTCTCCGTGGAAGGGCACAGCCAAAACAAAGTGTTGCATTAAAAAAAGCCTCTGTGCAGGTGACCATCACGAATTAATTTCATAGTTAATTTTGGCATTAAAAAAGGAAGCTTCAGAAGACTATTTACTGTTATAATGGCTATCACACAATGTGTGGGAATCTGTGCAATGTGGCATTTCTTTACATTCCTTCCATGCAATTTTTCCTGAATTGAAAAATGGATGGTGGGTTCCTATGCCACTACAGTTTGTTTAAGAAAAAAAAAATCACAGGTCATAACTGTCTTACATTGCAGTAATAGAGAAAATTAATTACCTTTTCTAAAGGTTTTTTAGCTTTCCTAATCCACCGTCTGGGACATGGTTTGTTCCCAATGCCTGTTTGTTCTGTCACATGATGGACAACCACAGTGTCCTGGATTGGGGCAGCACTCCAGTCTGGTTCCAGAAATCATTACCAGAACAGGACTTTAGAAACCGGGGATCAGGCCCAGCCAGCACGGGTTCATGAAAGGCGGGTCCTGCTTGACCAACTTGATCTCCTTCTATGACCAGGTGACCCGCCTAGTGGATGAGGGAAAGGCTGTGGATGTGGTCTACCTGGACTTCAGTAAGGCCTTTGACACCGTCTCCCACAGCATTCTCCTAGAGAAGCTGGCGGCTCATGGCTTAGACAGGTGTACTCTGCGCTGGGTAAAAAGCTGGCTGGATGGCCGGGCCCAGAGAGTTGTGGTGAATGGAGTTCAATCCAGTTGGTGGTCGGTCACGAGCGGTGTTCCCCAGGGCTCATTTTTGGGGCCAGTCTTGTTCAATGTCTTTATCAATGATCTGGGTGAGGGGATCGAGTGCACCCTCAGTAAGTTTGCAGACGACACCAAGTTGGGCGGCAGTGTTGATCTGCTCAAGGGTAGGAAGGCTCTGCAGAGGGACCTGGACAGGCTGGATCGATGGGCCCAGGCCAACTGTATGAGATTCAACAAGGCCAAGTGCCGGGTCCTGCACTTTGGCCACAACAACCCCATGTAGTGCTACAGGCTTGGGGAAGAGTGGCTGGAAAGCTGCCTGGCGGAAAAGGACCTGGGGGTGCTGGTCGACAGCCGGCTGAACATGAGCCGGCAGTGTGCCCAGGTGGCCAAGAAGGCCAATGGCATCCTGGCCTGTATGAGAAATAGTGTGGCCAGCAGGAGTAGGGAAGTGATCGTGCCCCTGTACTCGGCACTGGTGAGGCCGCACCTCGAATACTGTGTTCAGTTTTGGGCCCCTCACTACAAGAAGGATGTTGAGGTGCTGGAGCGTGTCCAGAGAAGGGCAACGCGGCTGGGGAAGGGTCTAGAGAACAAGTCTTATGAGGAGCGGCTGAGGGGACTGGGGGTGTTTAGCCTGGAGAAAAGGGGGCTGAGGGGAGACCTCATTGCTCTCTACAACTCCCTGAAAGGAGGTTGTAGCGAGGTGGGTGTCAGTCTCTTCTCCCAAGTAACTGGCGAAAGGACGAGAGGAAATGGCCTCAAGTTGTGCCAGGGGAGGTTTAGATTGGACGTGAGGAAAAATTTCTTTACTGAAAGAGTGGTTAAACATTGGACCAGGCTGCCCAGGGAAGAGGTTGAGTCACCATCCCTGGAAGTATTTAAAAGACGTGTAGATGCAGCACTTAGGGACATGGTTTAGTGGGCCTGGTGGTGTTGGGTTGACGGTTGGACTCGATGATCTTAGGGGTCTTTTCCAACCTTAATGATTCTATGATTCTATGATAAACAGAAAATAATATTAATAGAATCACTGTAGATTAAAGACATAATTGAGCAAAAAGTATAGTATGTACAAAAAATTTCACAAAGATTATTAAACGATAAAGACACTATGTCCAGTCCAATAAATACGTCATTCTGAGAAGTAAAATTTTCAGGTAAGGAAGGATATTCATTTTCTCTGTTTTATGCCTGAGTCTTTATAGCAAGTAGCAACTGGAGTGAAAATTTATCTCTGCCTTTAGATATCCAAGGTTTTTAATCTCTGTTGAAAAAAATTATTTCAGATGGGTCTCTGCAAGATTTTTCTATGCAGTCATTGAAATAAGCTGGCTAGGTTGGTTAGTGTTACTATCATAAAGGTAAAAGACTGGTTAGAAAATGTAGCTTTTCTGTGGTGTATGCTTGTTTTAAATTTTGGGATATAATTGAAGACAACTTTGGTTAAAGATATGTTACAATATTAAAATTTGCAATCAAGTTGGCCATTAAATCGTTTATTTTCCTTTCTATTAACAAAATAATATTTTAAATAGATATTTTATGTGTTTCTATGCATGACAGAAAAATATGCATAGCAAATTCCTTCCACTTTGGTAAAAGTTTTACAAGGCTGGGATAAAATCCTAATGTAGTGGGTTGACCCTGGCCAACAGCCAAGCACCCACACAACCACTTGCTCACTGCTCCTGCTTCCTCCAGGAGGACAGGGGACAGAATAGGAAAAGCAAAAGCAAGAAAACTCCTGTTGGTTGAGATAAAGACAGCTTAATAAGTGAAGGAAAGAGAAAAAAATATATGTATTAGTGACGCAAAGGCAAATCACTCACCAGCTTCCACAAGCAGATCGCTCCCCAGCCAGTCTCTGAACAATGGCCACCTTGGAAGCCAAAATCCCCAACTTCCTTCTTCCTCTACTGCAGTTTTTGTTGCTGAGCATCAGGTTATGTGGTATGGACTATCCCTTTGGCCAGTTAAAAAAATATATGTATTAGTGACGCAAAGGCAAATCACTCACCAGCTTCCACAAGCAGATCGCTCCCCAGCCAGTCTCTGAACAATGGCCACCTTGGAAGCCAAAATCCCCAACTTCCTTCTTCCTCTACTGCAGTTTTTGTTGCTGAGCATCAGGTTATGTGGTATGGACTATCCCTTTGGCCAGTTCAGGTCAGCTGTCCCAGCTGTGTCCCCTTCCAGCTTCTTGCTCACCCCCAGCCTTCTTGCTGGGGGAGGGAAGAGGGGGAGCAGAATAGGAAAAAGAGAAAGCTTTGGTGCTGTGCAAGTGCTGCTCAGCAATAGCCAAAACATCAGTGTGTTATCAACACTGTTTTAGCCACAAACCTGAAACACAGCACCATACAGGCTGATATGAAGAAAGTTAATGCCATCCCAGCTAGACCCAATACTCCCCCTTTTACTGCTCTGAGAATGGAAAAGATTGTTACCGCCTCTTCCACCTGCGCCTCTAATTGACACTGCGATGCTGGACTTGTAATCTAGGATGGAAAAGTTAGGTAGCCTTCACTTCTGATCTCGTCCATAACCTCAGTGAAAAGAGGGAGACCAGTAGAGGTAGGCAGGAGCACAGACGTGCACAGAAGGCAGAAAGAAATTTTTCATTAACTTTAAATGCTTTGTAGCATGTAAATTCTGATAACTATGTCACTCATCGATGAACGATGGTTTTGGACCACGCCACAGTCACACACACTGCTCACTGATAGTAGCAGGCTACTGAGATGAGCAATTTGATCCTTCTTGCTGCTTTCACCAGTGCCAAAGTGAGGTGTTAAGGAAGAGTGTGCTACTTCCAAAAAAATCATGAGATTGGCTTACAAATCATAAGGGTTTTTTAATGGCACTGATTTTGCTTATCTTGTTATAATTTCACTTTTAGAGTGAAGCTGACAACTTCAAATTTGTCTATGATCATCTCAGGTTCAAACTTCAACAATAAGTCAACCCCTACACGTGTAAGTGGCTTCCCTGCCCATTGCTTTGAGGCTGCTTTGTTTTCCTTTGCTGTGGTGGGGATATGTCTTGCTACCTTACTGCATCCCACAGCAATTAGCCTGTACAGAAAGCTGTCCAAATAATGCTTTTTCCTGCTTCTCCACTGGTCCTGACTTCTGTGGTCCTTCACATCTGTTTGTGGTCTGTATTTCCCTCTTCTTTTGTCAGTTGTCACGTTATCCATGTGTGTATCTATATCTATATGTACCCAAGTACATGAAACAGGACCAGGGTGTGGTGGACAGTGCGCCCCCAGGCCGCCAGTACTCCCCCAGGCAATGACTAGGCTACCCGGGGAATTAGCACAGACCCAGGGTCTGCTTCCAGACAGCAGTTTGGATGACTCTGCCCTGCTTGTCTGGGTTTGGGCTTTTGTGGAGGTGGAGCAGAAAGAAGATTATAACCGTAGGGATGCAAGTGAAGTTGCCCTCAGGGCCAGACAACAGCTCCTGGCCCATTTTATTCACCAGTCTAGATATTTTCCTGCAGCATGTCAAGGTTTTTTTTCTTCTACTTCTTATTGCCTTATATCCACCACCATTCTTGCTGTCCATTTTCTTGCTCCTTTACATCATCCAGTCCCATCTTCTCTACAGTTATTTGTGTAACCCCCAAATAAATCTTCTCTAAGGCCCTTCTGTCTCCCTGGAAATGCTGGGAACTGATGCTCGTTTTACTAGGGCAGCAGCATGCGCAGTCAGCAGTGCCCGCATCTTACCTCCTCTGAGTGGGGACTGTTCTGAAAATGGGAAGCTTTGCAAGCCTGAAATAGAAATATTGTTTGACACTAAGAGTGGGCAGATTAAAATACCTATCATGATAAAACCAGAGGAGCTGGCCACACTGCTAATCGGGGGCATTTGCCAGCAAGTGCCTATAGGTAAGGTGGCAGCTCCTCTCATCACCCTGATACCCGGAGAAGCGGCTCACAAGAGGGAAGTCTGGGATGTGACATCCCTTCAGACCCCCATGCTGTGAACTGTCACCTTGCTCTGGTGACACCTGTGTTGGATAGCCGTGTGCTAGAGGGAAAATATGGGAAAACGGCAACAGGCAGGTCCATACTGACACAAGCAGGTGCTGTGATGGTGCCCCGAGAAGCTGACCCCAAGGTTCTGTGGGGAACAGTGACACTGAAGCGACATTTAATCCCTGGGACAGGATCAAACAGGGGGCGGGGGACAAGGGTGCAGTGGTGCCAGAGGCCAGGAGAGGGAGTCTGAGCCTAGGAGAAGGAAAGGGAGCCGGGAAAAATCCTCCTCACCTGCTTCCTTGGTGGTGGGATTGATGGGACACATGGTGGGGGATCAGCAGAGCTGGAGTCA
>NW_008825547.1:4225224-4255590 GCF_000699105.1 Pygoscelis adeliae
CCTTGCCTACCAGCCAGGTCGGCAGGCTTCTGCCTCTCACCTGAAACCAGAAACACTTGATAAGGGGGGTTGCAGTGGTATCATCAGCCAGGCAACAGTAAGGGAGTTTTACACTCGGGCTATTAATTACTGTGACCATTTTGGTCTGTGAACATCAGGTATGTTGTGTTTGAGTGCATGCATGCAAAACTGTGTGTATATATGCACTGAAATTTTTCAATCTCTAAATAGTTTATATACATACATATATGCACGTGATTAATTAGACTAGTGACTAAATAAATCTATTTTTATCCAATCTTGTGATTCACCAGACATGCACCGCACTCTCAGTTTCCGGTTGACATACACAGTTGTAATCAAAATGTCGTCCACTTTTTTCCCACCTTTATAATGTGAAAATGGTGCAGGCCGTGGATGCATGTAATTTTTGAACTGCATTTCTTTAGTTCTGTGTACTCTCGCTTTGAAATAATGCTTAAAACTTTCTGACTTCAAACTAATATGCATGGTGTGGTAATTTCTGAAAAAATAAGACTAACCAAATCAGGCCCCAAGGAACAGTGATTTGTTCATTTGTTTTCTATTTGTCTTAAGCTGAACTGGCCTCAATGGGTGTATATTTAGTATTTAAAGTAAGTGGAGGCCAGAGTCTGCTTTTGAGAATTCTAATTTGGTTTTCAAAATAGGCAGCGTACTTTTGTCAAATTTATTTCAAGCCTTGAAATGTTTGTGCGCTGATCTCTGAAACTATTTTATCTTCTTTACTCCTCCTACCATTCTCCTTCTTGAACCCTCAGAGATAATATCTAGAAAGTATCCTCCCTCTTTTTCCTGATATCAACATATAGGTCCCTTTGAAACTATGAACGGATTAAAAATCAGTTTTACTGGTGCCTGGGTGAGGGTAGAAGAGGGTTAACCAAAGAGAAAAGGGTCCTAGGACCAATCTGAGAAATAACTGCAACAGGTTTTTAATCATCTTTGTCTTGCCCTGCCGTGGATCCCTCACAAGACAGCCATCACCTGAGTGCCACAAGCATTTCCTAATAACTGTCGTAACACCACCATCACTGATAACGAGTTTGACCTTGCTTCAGTCACCCTTGTGACAGTGCTGTGGGTTTGTCGTCCGTGGCTCTCACCTGGCTGCGAGTGGGTGCTGGGAGGGAGCTCAGCACAGGGCATCTGCTGGAGCCCCCGCCGCCTCTCGGACAGGCCCCCGCTGTTGACCAGGCTGGAAGGAGCTGGTCTAAACCTGACTGGGATGTTTTAGTGGTGTGGTTAAAACATAAAATTATACTGCTTTGTTTTGAGGGACTAGGAATCATGATACTTAACACCATATTTTACATTTATTCTTACTGAATGGCCCCAACCCAAATCAGATCTATTCCCTGCAGACTGGGAAATCAGGCGCCAAGACGTGGACTAAAGGAATAATTCACCTTTCAGATGTGCCCACCCCTTCTAAACACAGAAAATAGCTCTCAGCTGAAGACTGGGCGCACAGAAACAGTTTGGGATGCTCCTGGCCTTTGTAGGAGCCAGGTGAGGTCAGCGTGGGGCACAGAAGCATTTGTGCCTGGTCACGTACGGTAGTTTCTCTCCTTTCTCCTCTATGTAGTTTAAGCTGAGGAGGAGTGTACTGCATCAAGCTGGATGTCAGCCTCAGAGCAATGCCTCGCTACTGGATTTCCCAGGGTTTCTATGACTTTGGTTATTGTGTTTTGCTCTCCAGGAATGACAAATATTCCTGTCCCACACCTTCCCCTCACACAGCAGGCACGAGGATCAGCTGGATGAAATTCCTGTCTTTTGGTAACATCTGACCCACATTGCAGGCGTATGTTGGGTCACCTTTGAAAAGTAGTGACAGCAAAGTTTCTAGGAGGCTGGTGTACTTAGGATTTTTCCTTAACTCAATTTTTGTTTCATCTCGGTTTCCTTGTCTACTGTGTCCTATAGGGCAAACCTCAAAAAAAATACCCTTGTCATTTGCCCAGAAGGGGCATTCTCAGTTGAAAACACGTATTAAACGTTCTGTGATTATGATGAATTGTGGAGCTGAGAGCAGACAACTGTGCACATAATGTTTCCATTATATTGTCCTCTTTAAATTAAAGCTTGATGAGAATCAATGTCAGTGTCCTCGCCCTTGCAAGAAGAAAGGCAATACTTCACCCAGAAGTATGAAAGTAGTCGATACTTCTAAATGGGAAAAGTTAGAGATGGAGTATGTATGTATGTATGAAATACTAAACCTAAGGCAAAGGCATATAGTGCCCACCCACTGTCTGAACATGGATAAAGATGTGATATTTCACCCCTGTTACTTTATTAAAAGGATGTAAGACACTTTCACGGGAAGGCAAGCTGAACTGGCTCCAAAACTGACAGAAAGAGAATGAGCAAAGTATATCTGCAGCAGAAAGGAAAACTAAGAAAGATATAATTACATGGAATTATCTTTCTCCATTAAATTAAGCTGTCATATTTTTTCTATTGATTGACTAATCTCTGCAATTTGCCAGATTTTGAGCTGGTATTTTTTAATACCACAATGTAATGGTATCTGTTCCTCTCAATATGTCTATTTAAAAAATTTCTGCCAAGTAGGTTTGAATCTTCTTTTAATGCAAATATTTTACTTCCAGCTGGATACAGAAGTATCTAGACATGATGTCATGTTTCACTTGAAAATACATTCTCTAAATCCATTTGCTCAGGCTTAGAGAGAATGAAGAAAAGTAAATCTCAGATTTTTTTCTTTATTGTTATTAATGTTCCAATTGCTCTGTTAAGTTGAAAAAATCAAGTTATAAATGTTTTAAACTCCCAACGAGTTATGGCATCTTAAAAAGAAGTTATGACAGTTTAAATTAATTAAATAAAAATAGCAATAGCTGTTCCTATGGTGGTGCACAAGGTAAAAGGTTCTGGAAGGAAGTTCAAGGGCATTTTGCAAGAGCCTAGCAAAATAGCATCATAAAGCTGCTCCATGATGCACTTTCCATCCTATTGTGCAAGACAGTATTTTGAGCACATTTTTTAATGGATTTGCTTTAGAAGATGCAGTGAACCATACGATAAACTTTCCACATTTTCTTATACCAAACACAAGTTTGTCTCCAGAAAGTATACTATACAGATCAGGCTGGACTGTGTAGGGCCTCGCCTGACTGTTAATATTAATCTTTGCTTTTTATATTTTATTTTTTCTAATAGAACTTGGAAATTATGGGCATAACTTTAAAGCCATTTTGCATTTATATTCCATGATAATCCATGGAATTACACATTAAAACAAAGATAGTTTATTTAGTTCTGTTAAATTTATTTAGTTAAAACGCATATTCAGATAACAGGTTCTAGTACTCCTGTGTGATCTCTCCCTCTCCCCTCATCTCTCCTCTTGCTATGCTTTCTTTTTTATTTAATTTTTCTGCTTTCCTTCTTGTCTTCCTTCTTTGCTATCTTTTACTTCTGCTTTCTATGTCTCTCCTTTCCCTTCCTATATTCCTTCCTCTTTCCGCCTTTATATTTTTTCTCTTTCCATATTCCTTTCCATCTCCATTGTTCTTCATTGTCCTTCTGCATTCTCCATGGTGTTCCTTTTCTTTCCCTGCTTTCTCTCTTGCTCTCCCTTTCCCAACTTCTCTTTTTCTTTTTCTTCTCATACAAGGCTAAACTATGAGAGGAGAAGAGAGTCAGGTGGATATCAGCGTCTTTCACAGTGGCTCCATTCCAATGGCAAATACTGCCTACAAGGGAGAACGCTGATATCCACATTTGTACACAGATACCGTGCTAAGGAATAACACTGGTACTAAGGTAGATTGTAACTAGTGGTTCACAGGCAGATAAGAAAACAGCTTCTCTGACCCAGTAACCTTCTAATTTAGCAGTAAAAGATGATGAAAGATAAGCTTAGAAAGGCACAGGACATGCTGCCCTTAATATGTGGGTTTTCTTTGTGATTCCATCACAGATTTAACATGTGATCCTGGGCAAGCCATTCAATCTCAGTGCATCTGTTTCTTCACCTGAAAAGGTGAGGATCACGCATGCCTGCCTTACAAAATACTGTGAAAGGAACATCGGTAATCCACGTCTCAAGCGTTATAGGAAGGTCCATTAGAATTGTGAAGTATTGATATTTATTTTTCTCCTGGATGAAATCCAGCATTTTATCCATCTCTTGAAGTACAATGCACACAAGCACAAGAGGCCAATTATTTCCTAATATATCCAAGATGATCTTATGCATGTGTTGTACTGCAATCACTCAGCACCAGTGTGTCTGTAGAGATCAGCTTCATTGACTGTCTGATTTCTGATAATCAGTGCTGCATAATCTGAACCTCTCCACACCCTTATAACCAGTTCTGTCCCTCTAAGAGCTTCTTAAAGATGTAACTCTCTGCACTGTTGAGACTGCTAAGAAATGTATGCAATACAGTAACAAACACTCTGTACAGAGTAATTTTTGCTTGGGGTAAACCTCTCAAGAAGTGATATCTTTGCATATTCACAGACATAAATACACAAAAATATAGACTATATAGAGACAGAGGGATAAACACCAATTCTGGTAGTGAAGTTCTTTGTGTTGTTTATCCAGTAGTTGTTAATGTATAGAGTGTGATACCACAGTATTCCTTTTTCATGGGTTTTTAAGGGCTGAAAGCATTGTGTTTCATTTGCTGACATAATATGTCCCAACTGCTTGGTCCTGGGGATAAATAGCACACTTTCATATATGTTTGGTCCATAGCAGAGCCAGTTCAAGCATTTCCTGACTCTAGCGTGAATCGCAGAGTCACTGGAGTAGGAAGGGACCTCTGCTCAAGGCAGGAGCAGCAGCATGGTCACACCAGGCTGCTCAGGGCTTTATCCAGTCAGGTCTTGAAAATTTCTAAAGATGGGGACTGTACAACCACTCTGGGCAGCCTGTTCCACTGCCTCACTGTCCTCATGGGGAAAAAGGTTTTCTGCTGTGTTCAGTTTGAACCTCCCTTGTTTCAACTGAAGCCCATTGCCTCATCCTCCCACCTTGCACGTCTGTGAAGAGCTTGGCTCCATCTTATTGATGACCTCCTCGTACGTTCTCCAGGCTGAAGAATCCCTGGTCCTGCAGCATCTCCTCACAGGGCAAGTGCTCCAGCCCCTGACCATCTCAGTGACCTTCTGCTGAACTCACTCCAGTTGATCAATGCATTTCTTGTATTGGGGGCCCAAAACTGGATGCAGTATGTCCATGTGGCCTAACGAGTGCTGCATAAAATGGGATCATCAGTTCCCTCAATCTACAGGCTGTGCTGCTAATGGTACCACTCAGGATGCCATTCCACCAGGGTACATGGGGCTCATGTGCCACTTGCTGTCTGCCATGGCCCCCAGGGCCTCTTCATTAGAGCTGCTCCACCACCAGTCCATCCCCAGCCTGCATTGCTGCCAGCCATTCTTCCTTTCCAAGGGCAGGACTGTGCTGTTCCTACTGAATTTCATAAGTTTCCTGTTAGCCCATTCCTCCAGCCTGTCCAGGTCCCTCTGGATGGCAGCCCTGTCTTTGAGCATATTGACTGATTCCCCCCAGGTTGGTGTCATCTGCACATCTGATGAGTGTGCAATGTCACAACCTCCAGGTTATTGATAAAGATAAAAAGGTCCCAGGACAGACCTCTGTGGTGCTCTGCTTCTCACCAGCCTTCCGGTAGAGTACAACCTGTTAACCACCACCCTCTGAGCCCAACCATCCAACCAATTTCTTTACCCACCCAGTTTTGCACCCCTCCAGACTATAACATCCCAACTTGAATACAAGAACACTGTTGCAGACAGAGCTGAAAGCCTTGCTAGAGTCAAAGTAAATGACATCCATTGGTCTCTTTTGCCCAGTGTCCTTGACATTTTAGCATAGGAGGCAATCAAATTGATCAGGTATGATTTACCCTTGGTCAATCTGTGCTGGCTGTTCCCAATCACTTTCTTCCCCGTGTGCCCAGGAATGTGCTCCAAGAGCAGTCACTCCACAATTTTGTGTAAAAAACCTCACTCTGTGTTTGTGCAGAACTGATTCTGCTGAACAATAACCTGGACAGAAATAGTTTTAGTTTTGGCTGGATGACAGCTGTGATCCAGTTAGCTGCAGAGCCATGCTTGCACATGTGCCATGACAACAGTGAGGGAGGTGTGGAGGTGGGAACCAGTTCAGGGCAGGAGGGTGGTGACTGCTTAAACCAGTTTAAGCGGCACCACTGCTGAATACACTAAATGTTAAAACTTGAAATCCCTTAAAGCACACACAAATACGTATGAAGCTTGCTTGTCTGTGACCTTGTAAAACTTTTCTGCAGCTTCCTAGACAAAATAATTGCATATTCAAGGGGAAAATGACATTATTTGCAGCAAATAATTTGTCCCTTGCCTATTTAGTGCATGCAGTTACAGTAAACAGTAGGATTTGCGTTTTCTTACTCTCTTGGTCCATGTTGTACTCTGCCTCCATGTGGTAGGTTACAATCTCTTCTCAAGTGAAACAGTATGTAAACAGACAAAGTTTAGAGGAAAAGGGTATTAGGGCTTTTAAAATATTTGTCCAGAGTAAAAAAGGGAGCCCACAGCACAACTGTGAAATCTGTGCAAATTTCCAACATCCTACTTCCAGTGCCTTAATGATTACACTTTTTTGTAACTGCAAAAACATATGTTCTTCCATGTGCTACCGCAATAAAAGCCAAAACGAACAAAAAACCCCACCACTATTTGTTTTACAAACCAAATTAAAATTTAAGTTAAGGAATTAAAGTAAAAAAGAGCAAAAGATCTGCCATGCTGACTTTATGCTTCTAAAGTGTATTTACAACTTACTTTGTGTTTATAAGAAACAATGACTTAGGAGTGCATTTGGGCATTCTTTTAATTTGAGTAAATGTTCCAGCAACTTTTTTTGCATAACATTTACTTCAAATCTCTTTCTTTTGAAAGTGCCAAGTGAAGACTGTTAGGGTATGGGTTGACAGAGCCGATGAGGATCCCAGGTCCAAGAGTGGCATGCAATCCACTTTTCTCTTTTCTAAGTAAATTGCAAATAGTAATGAAACCATGATGCTCTAAGGATATACGTGAAGTTGTTATAATAAAAGATATTGTTTCTCCCTACAAACTTATCCTAAAGTAAATTGTTTTCTTTAAAGAAGTAGCAGGTTTTACAGCACAGGTTAAAAATCCTAAGAATAAAGGAGATGAAGGCAGAGGTTACAAAAGGATAGTGGACATAAGGCAGTGCAGCACTTTCTCTTTAAGCCGTAGTAGAGAAATCCCAGTGCCCCGTGTGCCTCTATATGCAACATAAACTCCAAAATGAATTTGACATATTTAAATGGTACGTTTGAGTTCCCTCTGCTAGTCTATGTGAACTCTGTGTGAAGAAATCAAGAGTGTGCTCAAATCATAAACTCAACACCGGCCCACTTCAATCTCTGATAACAATTCTGTTTGAGTAAGTCCCATTGAACCAGTCTTCTTGTTACGGTGATAGCACTCAATTGCATTACCCAAACCCTTTATGGTGCACATGCTTCCAGCTCATCTGTTAACAAACCAGTCAAGTCACTAGTTTCAACAGCTTTGACATCACCTCCAAGCTGCACTCCTACAGGTCTGAACCTGTTGTTTCTTTGAGCAACGCCTGGGTGCCTCCCAGAGTGGGGGTGGTTGTAATCATGCATCCCCACCTCCATCATAATGCTTGCAGTTTCTTCTTCTTGCACATTTATATAAGAGCAAAGGCGCGAAAGTGCTAGAGCAGTGGGAGACGATACTTTCCAGTTCAGAGTAATAGTGACACATTTGCTAACAAATGCATGTTTGGCACCTACACTCTTTTTTAATGTTCCTTCTCAATGCTGTTTTCTACTCCGGATCCCTGCTCTGCAATTCACTAGGTTCTGTTGTAAAATGATGTTTCCCATGTGTTGTTTTATCAAGAAAATGAAATTCAACTTTCTAAATTACAACATGTAAGGCATTTAATACTTTAAATAACTTTTGTAGTCTCTCTCTTTGTAGATCAGACCCTTTTTTGTTGCATGTTTCTATACATCAGACATTGCTGAGCAGAAGTAGTATTAAAAAAAGAAACTAGTAATTACTATTCAGTGGTCTATATAGAAAAGTAGTGGAGGTTCTGTCATAGGAACATGAGGCACTGCACTTGACGAAACTAAAGGTTCTGCTAGACCAATAATTTATTTCTGACAGTGGCCAGTAGGAGAGATACTTAGGGAAAATGTGTAGGAAATACTGCTCCCTACTCTTGGCAGGTTCTTTTCTGTGTTGCCCAACAGGAGTATGAGAACCAGCGTTCATAAATTGAAACAGGAGATGTTCTGACTGTATATAAGAGGGGGAAAAAATTCAGCAAGAAGAGAATTAATGATGAAACAGGTTGTCCAAAGAGGTTGTGAACCCTTCCTCCTTGGAGATTTTCAAAAGCCCTGAACAGCCTGGCTTCTATTCGGTGTTGATCCTGCTTTGAGCAGGAGTCTGACTAGGTGACCCAGGTCCCTCCAACCTCAGTGATTCATTGATTCTAGAAACCCTGTAAGAGTAATTGTCCCTTCTGCAATCAGAGAGCTATCACATCCCTAAGCAGTTCTCACCCTGATTGCATGTGTCTAAATCTGTTCTTTGCGAAATGAACAGCTGCAGTTTTGTCTGTTCTAAAGGCAACAGTATTTAGAGTATAATTTCATAGAATTTTATTCTGTCTGAGGCCATGATTATTTTTATTCAAACATTGGCTCAGATGCCCCCCTTAGATGCATGGACTGGCAGCTGTAGCTATCAAAAAGAAATCAGTGACATTTGCAGTATACCTTCTTCTGTGGAAATAAGTGTTCTTGATAAAAAAGTTTTAATTATGACCCCATGGGGCAATTCTTTTGAGTATATCTGAGATGCATTTAATGGGACGCATCTGCTATAGGTATCTGCCCTGCTTTCTACAATAATAATGCAACATCCCTCTGTTTATGATATGAACATCGGTAGTTACATCCTGTTTACCTCATTATCCATGTGTTTGTGGACTTTAGTAACAATAAATACTTAAGTATTATTAAGTTCATTGCACATTCAAAGTAATCTACAAACAGTTTGAGCTTTTTTATTGGTGTGATGCTTCAAATTTCTAGAGCAAACTAGAAATTAACCCTGCAGATTGGTGCCTTGGCAGTTACAGCTAGGACCAAAAGTCCTACTCAGTCTGAAAAAATATATGTGCCCCATCCAGTAGTTCTGGCAAGGCTAAAGGAGAGCACAGTTACTTAGCACGTAAGCACAGGATCTTGTGAATCTCTATTCCAGTGGAGACAACTTGAAAACATTTTTGTATTGTGACTAATTTAACAAAAGGATTCTGTTAATATATTGATTTCAGACTCAGTGAGTGAAGATGTGCATTTTTGCCTATTGTTTCTGAAAATAATCATGAAGCTAAGGACATACAATGCCTGTCAGATTTCAAGGCATATGAGCCCATTGCCAATCCAGGCATACATACAGTTTTTTGTAGAACTTGACTTGAGATGACTAAACTAAAAGATTTCCTGTCATGTTTGATGAATGGGATGCAAAAATCATTTGTCCTTTACAATGTCCTAGGAGGCAAAGAAGAAATTTCAGAGACTGTCCAACATGGCTTTGATGAGAAAGTAATTAAAGTCACTGACTGAGCTGTCCACATGTTTGAGTGAGATAACAATGTAATTGACTGTAATGGTCCCTGTGCTGAAGGACAGTAATCAGAAGATAGATGTGACTGAAACTAAATTTGCTAAGGGAAATTTTATTGACATTTCTAGCTAGTAGTAATAAGTCAAAAAATTAATTGTACTATATGCAAGAGTTAAGTAGGCTATGCTATGCTGATTTTTGAAGAGAAAAAGAGAACATAATTCAGTGTCTAGATGATTTTCATTTTTTCATGAGAGTAACCTGCTATTCATAGTTTACAGTTACTATTATAGTCTCCTTTGTCTTGCAGTGGTTATCACATGTGCACCACATATGCACCTCAGCAGCTCTACCCACAGCAACGGACTTTGCGAGTACTGCTGATGGGCTCAGCCTACATCACAGCCTCATCACAGCATACAGTAGTTTTAGGAGCTCATCTCCTCCCTCTCCAAGATGGTTAGAAACTAATTTTAACTACAGATAATTTTGTAATTTGCAGGCAAAGAAGTCAGTTTGACATACTCCTCTTAGCCTGATTGAATTAATTTTAAATGCTTTGGCAGCTTTTCTCCATGCTGCTGTTAAAAGAATTGTAGATAATGACACAACTCATAGCTGATCTCAATCCTTCCTCTAAAGGAAGAAAATAGCAACCCCTACAAAAACCACAGCCAACTTAATACTTTTTGGTCATCATGCAGCTAGAATTGCTTCTTTTCTCCCCCCAGTTTTTTGTCAATTCAAGCTCACATGGTTATTTTGGAATGTAAAGTAACCAAGCATACATATTCTGATTTTTTAACTGTATTAGGTTTTCTGGGTATGCTTAGAAACAACTAACATTTTCCACTTCTTATGTCAATTTTTACAAGATTTGATGCTCTAAGTTACATTGTGAACTTCCATCACTGTACTCCATAGATAGTCCATTTACTTCTGCAAAAAATTCTTCCAGAGGAGCCAGGGTGACACAGTCTAACTATAAACCATTAGTCTTGTTTTCCTTTATTGCAGTTTCATGCAACTGTCATTTGTGAGCAACCAGTTTAAGCTGTGTGAAGTTGAACACAATACCGAAGCACCATACCAGCCTTTACCCAAATGGTCCTTGAGCCTCTAACAAACCTGCAAAGCATGCTGCTGTTTCAGCTTGTGCATCATCAAAGTAGTTGGTGACTCTTGTCCCAGTCTTCAAGCACCTCTAAACAATGGCTAGCACTGCTGGGGAAGGAAAGGTTACTTGTTCCTATTCTTCCCTCAGATCAGCTGGGAGAAACATCTAGTTTTGCCCGTGAAACTTAATGCATGTTGGAGTATGATGGTCATAGTTCTCTACCAGTCAGCAGTGTGTCAGTCCTGGGGAAGTTTTAGCTCCTTACTTAGTCAAAAGAGCACCAGGAGACCTTTCTATGAACCAGGATTTAGCCCTCAATTTCAGGTGCACAATTCTCACAGTTGCTGAAGTAAGACACTAGTGTCGCTTTTAAGAGTATCCTGAATTTGCATTACTTGCAGCAAAATCAGCACACCTTTAAGTTGTACATTAAGTAGATTGGATTTGAAAGAAACAAACCCTACCCCATACTTTTCTCGCAATATTGTTCTTCCAGTAACTTTTCAGCAAAGAACAATGCTTAAGGCATCATTTTTAAAGGAATCCACAGTCAGCCTTTAATTTGCATGTAAACTAATCATTTGCACAGCTAAGCAGTAGAAAGGCACCCACAACATTTTATGTCTATTAAAATGATGCTGACAACTTCTGGGCTGTTAAACTGGTCATTGAAATTCAGCCTGTAACAAGAAGGTAAGTTTCAAAGCAACCTATTTATTCCTGTCCCCTCCTGAAGCTGACCACTTGCACTTGTGCTGGTGCAGCTGCTTATGGAATTACCTTCTAAACTGGATAACTTAAGTGATCAAAGTTTTTAAACTCTTGTTTTTCTCAAAGACTTACTTAATAATATAGATGTTTCTGAAGATGAGGTGAAGTTTAAGGCATATGGGGGAGAGGGGAGAGAAAGACGATAAGAACTTTTTAAGCCAGTGTTGCTACTGAGGAAGAAGTATGTGGGTCCAGACCTTCAGCCATTAAAAACACAGGTTTGGAAAATATAAACCAATTAAGGAAAAAACAAAAAATTCATCCCTGGCACTCCGTGTGTTATTGGTCAGTTCTTTGTAGATGACTGTATTGATCCTTCAAACCTATATTTCTCCTTTAGACTCTAGTTCAGCAAAATCCTTAAACAGGTACTTGGCTTTAAGCATTTGAATACTTTTATCAAAGCTCATTGTAAATAAAATTCACCTAAACCTTAAGTACTTTCCTAAATTTGGGTGTCTTTGGTTGTTGGAAGTTAAGCATTCATCTAGGCATTCAGCTGAATCTGGGCCCTCTTAATTGTTATAAAGCCCCTGCTAAGGAATATATAGCTGATAAATGTCTTTAAACACATCTTATGGAAGGAAAGATCTTATTTTTTCTTGTACAAGTGGCATTTTTCAAGATAGCTGTTCAGAAATTTTAGCCCTGCTAAAGCAGGCTGTGTACGTCTTTCAGATAACGGTGGCCTCTGATCACTGGAATGAAATAGCTGAAGCCCCGGAAGATGCTTCACACTGAGATCCAGAGTCAGCAACACATTAATTCTTTTCAAAGCATTTTTCTATTTAGTATTTCCTCAAAGTAGGAAAGCGAAAGCAATTGTTACCTAAAATTCATTTCTAGGGCCAGTGTCACAAGGCATCTATGCCAATTTAAAGCCATATTACTGAGGAAATGGCCAGTCCTCCTGCCCTCTTCTTGGCAGACTTTTCCTACCTTTCCATTGTATAGTGGTAGGACTTTTGGGGCCACGCAGATCCTGCTGTAACTAACCCTATGCACAAACAAAATGTATTAGTTTTCAACCAGATCATCTTGCCAAACCACTAACTGCAGAGCTGCACAAGTGCTGCTGCGGGCACAAGGGATGTGCGGGAATGAACAGGATGGAGTAGGAGCCTGAGAGCCCTGTGGAGAAGGGGAGAGGTGGACTGGGAGACCTCACCCCTGTTTTCCTGGAGGAGAAACTCCCACTCTCCATGCAAAAAGACTTGTTGAATCAGAAAGCTGTTAGTTAAATTGGAAGTTCACTTAGAGAAGGTCAAACATAAAAGTACAGTGAGTGTACTTGAATGTGCCTGGATGAATGAAACCAAATGTTTATGTCTTAGAAATTGTTTGGCCAATTTTACTGTCATTATGAAAAAACAAAAGGAAGGTATTCAATCTTCAATCTTCAGCAACAGCTCTTTACAAGGTCAGGATGGGAACTTGTTTTATGCTTCTGATGTCTAGACTGGGTAGAGGAGATGCTGAGATAAAATCAGATCATTGCTTGTACTACATTTTTTCCTCTAGTATTTTCACACAACAAAAAATGGTTTTCAATGCGAAACTCATATATATAATTTACAGTGTAAGCTATTCATTAACAAAAAGCAAGCTTTTACTGGTAAAGCTATCGGAAATTGAGCTAAAAGTATATATTTTTATGCTGTTTGAAGACTAACCCTAGGTCTGGTCTGAACAGGAGTCTGTCTTTATTTCAGTCTTAATGGGTAATGATTTAGTTTCACTGAGCTTAGATGTTTAAAATCTGAATCCAAATGTTTTACTGTGTTCCCTTTTTAATTTACTCCCATTTTGAGTGGCCTGAATCAGCTAGGGAATAAATAGTGCAGAGAGTTAAGCATAATAGCTCAGAAATGTCTAATTTTCAGTGTAGTCTCAGCCTCTGAGACTACAGACTGCAAGACCTCATGCTAGTTTCCTAACCTCCTCCCTACCTTGTTTGCACCTCAGATAAAATTGAGACAGTAAATTTCCTTACCAAAACCTGCACGGTGCACTCATCTCAGTAGTGACTGAGCAACTGAACATACTTCACAGAGGCTCATCAAGGATTACTTATTTTGTACAGCACTTTGAAGATTAAAATGATTTGTTAGGTTGTAAGGCACAGTGCAAGACACATCTTGCTCCAAATGGTCAGTTCACCGAAACAAAAAGAAAAAACCTCCAAACTAGCCATGTTGTCCTCGGCGCTCTGCAAACTCCCGGTGCTTGCTGTCCTGGCTGCATGGACCCATCTCAGACTCATCTGGTTACAAATACCAGTTTCTTCAAAGTTCCTAAGCCCGGAAGGTTTTGTAACTCAGCTCTTCCCTCAGCATTTCCAGCTGGTGCAGCCAGCATGCAGGCTGTTAGGGATTGTTCCTTAGGCACCTGCCTCACCTCATTTCATGCCTCACCTAAGCCAAGAGCAAGGCACCCATCTCCGCACTGGGGATTGCACTGCAACACGCAGCATCACAGGGGCTGAGTCTTTGGTGACTGAGAGTGAAGTTATCAATACAGTGTGAGCTATGTTTTCTAACCAGTTTCTAACAGACCTAATTTCCTTCTTTGAAAGGATGGTGCCCTCCCTAGCCTAACCACTTTTCATCTTAGATCTGCACAGCAGCCCCCAATGTTTTAGGCAGTAGCATGAGCTTTGCAGTCTTTTTTTTGTTTGTCAGCTGAGGTAGTGGTTAATGGAAATGATTGTCCAGCAGCTTCTTCAAACTGAAATATTATTTATAGTTTTAGGTACAGAGCAGAGGGAGAATAGACCCTACTTAAACCATGGTCCTTATAAGCTTCTACATCCAGGCAAGTCATCTGCTTCACTGTGCTTGGAGAAGTAAATGCTGTCCCTCTCTCTCAGCAAAGACAATGTTGCTGCTGTTGCAGCACCTACCCTCCCCAGCTTTTTAGGAGTTTGTCTATCTATTTAAGACTCTCAAGCTCTGGCATAAGTCATGGTTCCCCTAGACACCTGTACTCATAATCCATGACAGTATCTTCACCTGCTTCATTTTAGGAATGAACTCTTTCTATATTTGCTTTTCATCCACAGTAACTATGCATAGCTGCTTCTTCTTACCTCCATTTTACATTCAGTGAAGATGATTTCAGCTAAATAAAGTGAATATCACATTTTCATCCAGCACAAAGCCTAAAACCCAGGGTCCCTAATTCCTGGGTCAGCAATGTCTACAGTACCTAGAATATCTCTAAGGACTTAAATTTTATATTTTATTTCATTCAAATACCATTAGCTGGAATCCTAGTGAGATGCAAGAAAAATTGAAAGTGGTCCAGAGCTGGACTATTCTGTTACGTAAGTAGTCATGATACTAAAGAAAGGTGAGGGGAACCTTGGAAGAATTCGAGCGATGTGTATTGAGAGATGCCTAAGCACTTTGGGCCATATAGTCCAGTACAAAGCACCTCAGACCCAGATTTACTGAGCAACTGAAGCATGATTTTCTATAGCCCTACCAAAATCCCTAGAGTTACAGATTTGGAGCTGCTTAATTTAAAAGGTGTCTTTAGAGAAAGTCTGTAATAATAATGCTAGTCTGTGTAAGAAAATTTTAGTTACAAGGCTAAAATGATCACCAGTCTTTCCCTCTGTTTCTTCATGGCTGCTTAATGTATTTCTAAATTGGGAGAGTAAGAGAACTGATGGTTGTATAGGCTATGCTATGATGTTTTTCCTTAGATAACTCTCACTGCTTTAGTTTTAGTGACAATGAAAATCCATGTTCACTGAGTTTAAAATTCAGATCTGAAGTGTCTCTCTTTCTGTTCATTCTTCTTTTTCATCCTATGTTAAATGTCAGCATGCTACTGTCTTTTGGAGATCCTTATCTTTTCTTTGAAAGGCTTTTGTACCCTTGAATACTTGCGAGTATTAATAAGCTCCTTGTTCATTCTTAAAGATGGCATTTTTAAGAGGAGTGCAAGACAGAAGAGGTGAGGAAAAGGCAAGGAAAATGCAAGGAAAAGGCAAGGCAAGACCTTTTTGACATCAGGAGGCCACCAGTAACCTTTCTAATGCTGTAGCCTGATAAAAGTAATCATAGAATAAGAATTTCTCAGGCTGTGCAAAATATCAAGAAATCAACATTTGAAATGTATTAGATATGCAGATGACTGTTACCCTAAATCAAATGTAAATGACATAGCCTTAGATGGGTAACTTGTTGGCATAAATGAATTCCTCACTTAAGCTTTTATCAGAAACTCTTAATATCTGTGGTGACCCTTATGCGACTGCAAACTGTTGAGTCTGTCTGTAAAGTGCCTGGTTAATCACAGTATTATCAGCACTATCAAAGAAGCTCTTAGAAACGAGTGTGACATTCCTTTTAAAAGTGCATTAGAGAGATTGAACGCTACCTTTGAATGATGTAGCTTTTGTTTAGCAATTCCAAGCATTCCACCTGGTTGTATAAGCCCTCTTAACAGCTGCAACGGCAGTGATGAATCAATTCATGACATGCTTATCTGATCCACTCTCAACAGACGCATTTGAACTGTTTCACATCCATACAGCGCATAGGTAGTGCGCTACCTAACTGTGTTTACATCACCAGGGTCTGAGAAAAGCAAGGCAGCTCCTCTTGTTGCCTTTCCAGAGGCAAGAAAGGGCTTTCCTGTGCAATGGCATAGCTAATCCACAGCAGGCAAAATACAGAGGAACGGGAGGAAGGAGAACTAGTCAGTGCACGCACACAAGCACAGTAAACTGGCTGATCTTTATGACCTTTTGACTGAGCTCAAGTGTAATACCCATTTGTACCAATTTAATACCTGACATGACCTCAGTATAAGGCCTTGCTATTAAAGGGGCCTTCTGGTGCTGGATGAAGGCCCAAAGGCTTACGCCAGCCACTCAATGCATTGCCCCGGTATTGCAGTGGCCTGCAGAAAACTGGACAAGGGTGTGGGCAAGACGAGGGAAGACAACGTTGTGCTGTCTTCTATTTCTGGCAAGGGGAAAATGCCATAGTTGCTAATCAAGTATTCATCGAGTTTATGAGCCAAAATCATGCTGTGTGTCCACTGTATCCCTACTTACTTCCGTAAAACAATTGCAGTTGTAGCTGGGCTTTCTAGAAGAGCCTGAAGACACTTGTTTGAAGTTACACTGAATAATATTATAACCGCATAATGTGAGCAGAACCTTTTAATATATATGGAGAAATATCATGCTTACATTTCAAATATTTTTTTTCTACTAAACTTTCATAAGTTAGGAAAAGCCCTTTTGAAGTCTCTTTATAGACTCACATTTCAGCTTAATTGAAATACTTGGATAAAAGTTAGACCAAAACTTTACCATTGAGGCATTTAAGTAGAATATCTTACTTTTCATAGCACCTTTAAACTGCTTCTAGATCTGATCTAGTTTGGCCCTCCATAGCTTATAAAATCCTCAGAGGCAAGAAAGAGAAAGATGTAATCTCTAAGTAGGCTGTGAATGAATCATTTCCAATAAAATTTCTTTATAATTATGATGTCAGCTTGCACTGGCAAACATAAGTAATGTTATTAATATTTATATTTCTTGTTTAATTGGAAAATGTAAGTATTCTTACATAAGGACCAAAGGTCCTGAAAGCCTTTGCAATAGAAATATATCAACTATATATCAATATATTAACTGGTTTTGGTTAAGACTTGGATCAATCATATGTTATGCATCCCATTAGGGAATATGTAGCAGGTCTTCTTGCACCTGTGCCTAGTTTCTTACAGTGCTACCTAGCAAATCTGCATTTTTTAGCTCAGGCTGTAGTATGCTCATTTTTTTTTAGCTATAGAGGTCCCCAGTTTAATCTTTCAAGTTTTGGCCAGCATGGGTATCCTTATGGCACTATCAAAAGACTTCAGCTACATAGCGCTTCAGTGATAGATATTGCATAAAACTTTACCATTATAAAATGCACAGCTTACACGTACTTCAGAAACTATATCCAGCAAAAAAATGTGAACAGGTTCCATGCACAAATCCAGCAGAAAACCTTTAGGTGAATTCTTTCTAATTCTGCTCACTAAAAAGCAAAAATTAGTTTTCAGACTCTAGGGTCTCTCACTGTATATACCTTACCGCTGTTATGCCTGCCAACTGATAAAAAGGAGCTGTTAGTTTAAGCATACTTTTTCCAGACCCTGATGGCTGTCTGATAGCCAGGATCTAAATCAAACAGAGCTTTGTGCTTTGGGCTGTGCCTGTGTAAATCTTACTGTTTAATTAAGCAACTGTACCAGAGATCATCCACATCATATAAACGCTGTATTACTTCTTCTAAACGCTTACCTGGTAGCCAAAGAACACTTCAGGGTTTGTGAGTAAGACAAACATCGGAATTAGAAATTCAACAGCTATTTATGAGGAATCTTAAAGTTATTGCATGCTTAACTACTCTTTGCATTTAAGTCTTCTTATCTAAGGAGCCATTTGGCTGTTAAAATTTCCCAGGACTACAAGGCTATATTAATCCAGAACAGAGAACAACAATACAAGCTGCCACTATGGTATTTTTTTTTTTTCACTAAAATATCTTTGACACTTTTAGATGGGACAACCCTGGGATGAATATCAGCTCCAATTTCTATTTAGTATTCCCAATGAATAATGTTTACAATGAAGATGATACACTAGAATGCTTCTGCTACCAAGCTGTATGTTGTATTTTGGGCAACCAGAGGCAGAGTTTCCTCTGAGATGATGCTTTTTTTCTGTAATCTAGTTAATTCAGAAAATCCCAAGTTCACTGGCCGTGAAGCAGCACTACAAGGTTTGTCTGTTTATCAAAGTCATATTCTTGGCGAATGATTACAGTGGTGAATGGGAACAGTTTCTCTATCGCTATTGCTTCACTAGTAGGCAGCACGATGTTATCTTGCACATTCCTACAACTCATTACTGTCTTTTATTCTTCCTCATAGACTTGCAGATGAATAGTCAGAGGAAATATCATGTGCACCAGCGGTTCACAACATCAAGAATGGCTTCTTTTTCTTTACAGACTGACTTAGAAGACTGTTCCAAGTGGTCATTAGCTGAGTTTTCTTTATTTAGTTATTTTGTAGATTAGATATCTCAGATCTATACTGTCTTAAAAACAGTACTGGAAAGACATCAGCCGCTGAGTCAGCTTTTGAGTATATCAACGTGTGTTCTAGAATGTCTTTCACCTACCAGACTGTGAAGGCCATGTATGCATGGTTGTTGGAGAGTGTCAGTGCTTCTCCTGAAAGGGAATGGATTAAGCTGTTCAGCTTTGCACAAAAACTCTTGACACTTCATGGTGAAAGTCTTGACTGTTCTCTGAATTGCTCTGTCGTGGTTTAACCTCAGTTGGCAACTAAGCACCACGCAGCCGCTCGCTCACTCCCCCCCCTCCCGATGGGATGGGGGAGAGAATTGGAAAAGCACGTGAGAAAAACTTGTGGGTTGAGATAAAAACAGTTCAATAATTGAAATAAAATGATAATGATAATAATATGATAATAGTAATAATACACAAAGCAAGTGATGCACAGTACAATTGCTCACCACCCGCCGACCGATGCCCAGCCAGTCCCCGAGCAGCGGCCCCCCCGGCCAGCTTCCCCCAGTTTATGTACTGAGCATGACGTCACATGGTATGGAATGTCCCTTTGGCCAGTTTGGCTGTGCCCCCTCCCAGCTTCTTGTGCACCTGCAGCCTTCTCAGTCGGTAGAGCATGGGAAACTAGAAAGTCCTTGGCCAGTGTAAGCACTACCTAGCAACAACTAAAACATCGGTGCCTTATCAATTTTGTTCCCATCCTAAATCCAAAACACAGCACTGTACCAGCTACTAGGAAGGAAATTAACTCTATCCCTGCCGAAACCAGGACATTTTTAGGGAGGTTTTTTGAAAGGAGTTGCCAGGGTAATTTTGGTTCTTGGTTTTCATCAGCTTCTCTGATTGGAATCTGAATGTGGAAAAGAAGTTGCATGACCTGTTCACCCATTCCTCTGGCAGCAGAAGGAACAAGTTACAAACTCTGATTCTTCTAGATCTGTGAGAAGCTGTGGACTATTATTATGAAAGAGGCATTGCAGGTCCTTACATTGTTCTGTTTTTGTCCTCTGGCACGACCTAATGAGTAGCTGTGGGTAATTGCTCTCCTGTCATGAGGTTTGTTTAATATGGATTATGAGTAGATGCGACGTACTCCCAGCTGTGTGGTGTTCTGTAGGAGGGACGTATGAATCAATCCAGACTGAAAAGTGATAAATGGAGAAAACCTGGCAGAGATAGCAAGGGATCATACTGATATTAGCAAACAAGGATGACATGATTTGTATCACAGGTGAATATACTGGCCTCCTTCTGCTCTGGCTACCTATAACCAAATGCAATTTCTTTAGCTTTTAGGTGGCCACTTAAGTGCCACCTCTTGCTGTCGTTGCAGAGTTCAGTCTCTCACCTTCTTGCACACCACGCAGCGAGCATGGATACCAAAATAACTCAGGAAACAAGACTTTTCCATGTTCTCTCTTTCAAGTAACATGCCAGAACAACAGCTGTTATCACTTCTAAGCTGATTAATTTGGTGCAACCCATTTCTTACTGTTGTAGCTGGTATTGCTGAAGCACTGCAACTCCATTGACATGAGTAGGTGCCTTTGGCCAAATACTCTTCATGATGAACTTCTGAGCTCTAGACTGTGTCTCCTACATGATCCATTAAGGTCTTTATTAGTTATCTTACAAACTCTCTAAAAAGCTCATCTTTAGTATAAGGTATTTATAGAGGGAGCTAGGTGTAGTGCCTAGGATTTTATTTAATTTATTTGTCAGAGCATTTATTGTTGCGGGGGGGGGACGGACGGGACTAGATTGATTGTGAAATTAAATTACATTAAAATACCCAGACTAAGGGGCAGAAACTTATTTCTGCTATGAATCTAAATAATGCAATAATTCTTCATAATAAAGTAATGAATCCTACATATGTTTTTGATATAAGTGTGTCCTATCAACTGACTGAAAGATATATTTATGACCCATGAATCAGGGTTGGCCTGGCCATCAACTACTGGCAAACAAGGCAGCAGAACAAAACTAACCTTTCTACAAGACACCTTCAATGAAATTATATTGAAATGTGTCCGGACTTGTCTGATGAAGAATCTAAACCTGTCTTAGTACAAAGGCTCCAATTGCCACACTCAGTCACCATAAAGAAAGATAAAACTTCCACTATGTCATCTAGTACGTCATTCAGGCCATGCAAATAGATCAGAAACATGCCATTTCCTCTGCTGAAGAATTGTATTTCTTCATAAGAATAAAATTGATATGTTGAGCAAGTGGCTGCCATAACTAAGGTGAGCATTGCATTATATTCAAATAGCAAACCATTCAGAGTCCATACAATGGAAATTAATAACATAGATTTTTCCAGGTTGAGGGTTCTTTTTTTTTCCTAAGTTACTGGCAAGGCTTACTGAGATAAAGTTTTTTTAGTGTTCATGCTATGTGCTGTAACAGTACAACATATTGAATATATATATTCCCTGTACATATTTTCAGCTGGTAGTGTATATTACAGTGTACATTGCTCTTATTGCAGAATATCACTTGTGATGAAGTTCTGCAGAACAATGCAAGAAAGGCACAAGCCGGCATTCATTGACAAAAAAACAGTCCCTATGACAAATACATACATAGCTCCTCTGCGAACCAGTGGGGATATTTCCAATACAACCCATAGAAATACGTGCATGGAACTGCTAGAGGAAAATAAAAATTGGTCGCATGGGCCCTAATGCTAAAGTACATGTCACCAGTACTTTTCAAAGCCAATTGGAACTGCTGGTTCAGAATATAATACCGTTAACAGCTCTAGGGCCAACACTTTAAAATAAAATTGCCTAATTGCCAAAATTGATTCTAGGACAATTGTCCAAGTAAGCAGCATTTAGGGACTTTGAGGGCGGCGGGTCCTGTACACATTCTGTTGACTTCACCGTGTTCTTCAGCCAATTCAACATAATTGCCTCTCTTACAAGCAGACGTCAGTTCTCCATTCT
The DNA here is from genome assembly GCF_000699105.1 of Pygoscelis adeliae. Lineage (NCBI taxonomy): Eukaryota > Metazoa > Chordata > Aves > Sphenisciformes > Spheniscidae > Pygoscelis > Pygoscelis adeliae. The sequence goes on from NW_008825547.1 coordinate 4,246,920, forward strand.
TCTTATTTTCTGGAGGGAGCAGGAAAAGATAATCTAGTAATAAAAGAAGTTCAGGTAAGCATGCTTAATAGCTTTTTTTTGCCTTCCATGCAAGCCTGTTGCAAAGGTACATGTTCAAACTATGTGTTTCTTTTGAATTGTTTTCTTAACTTCTTTGATTCTTCCTATAAATGACATCATCGGGCCTGACGCCTCAAACTTCCTTGGCTCATAAACAGAGATACCGAGCAACACTGAGCAACTGGTATGTTGCAGGCTTCCATTTTATCATTTTATTTCTTGTGTCTATAAGAAATACATGAAGGTTTACTGACTTAAATAGACCTGTTTCTTTTCCAGTATCTTCCCTAATCAACAGGATGAGTTGGAAGGTAACTTGCTCTTGTTTGAGGCTGACATTTTGTTCTCCAGAATCTCAGTTTAGTTACTTCTAAAGTTACTAATCCCTATAGTTATGAAGTAAATTGAAACAACTCCAGATCAAGTAAGTGATGTGTGCCTGTGTTTGCGGAAAGTCTAAATAAATTAAGTTGAGCACTGTGAAATATCTCCTTTGTGTCAATGTGTTGTCAGGTGTTTAGTGGCAGTTATTGGACTGAGACCACTCTGTTAACTATTTCACTGCTGATTAGAGTATATAAAAATGAAGATTAGTAAATACATAGAAAAAAGTATTATATATGTAGACATTTTGTTTTGATCCCATCCTTAGGGACTTTACTGAGAAGCTGTATCATTTTCTCCCTCATCTTTCTGACTGGAACTGCCCACTATGCAGCAGGAAAAACCTAGCTTTGGCTTTTGCCCACCCTCCACCAGGGATGAGTCAATCCTACGGTGCCTGATTCAGCTCTGCAGTCCCTTCTTTGTCCTAGCAGCAGCTCCTTGTCTCTTCTCTGGAGGACAAAAGTAGATGTGATGTTGAAGACATTGAAGACATTGAACACACATGGGCCATGTTTTCAGCCTTTTCTGAAAACTGAAAGCTAAAATTATTTATATGAAATATGAACTTGTGAGTGCAATGAGGAGTGACCAGTGGTTTGTGGTTTCTTTTGCTACAAGGTCTGATGACTAAGAAGGGAAGTTAGCAGATAGTAGGTTCAGAATGAATAAATGCATATGGCTTCTCACAGAGCATGTATTTATTTAAGGTGTGGAGCTCCTTGCTAGAGGATGTTCTGGGTGATAAATGTTACACAAGTCCAAAGAGAAGCTGGAGGTGGTCATGGAAGAGCAAGAGAATTAAAGGTAGCTAAAACATAAATCCACATTTTGGAAAAGAGGAGACTGTGGCTGTCCTGTTTGTATACTCTTCCCTAGGTGACTGATCTGGGCCATTGCCAGAGATACGAGGCTCCATGCACCTTTGCCTGAGCCAGTGTGGCAACTCCTATCTTCTTAATCTTTCTTCATTGGTATTTATGTATGAGAGAGGTTTTTCTTTTGCTTTGCTATTAATAAAAAATAATGAGTCATCACCACTATTTTTTGCAGGTAATCAGGTATTTTAAAAAGACTCTAACAAAGTGGAAAATTGTCACAAGATGGTGTCTGTCTCTGTTGAATCAGCCACCTAAATATTATGGGGTTTCTAATACTTCTATCAACTAAATAAGCAAACATCCACTCCTGCAGGATTCCTCAATGCTTATCACCTCTCAACAGCAAGGCCTAGGTTTCCATCACCCTAATTCCCCTGCCTAAAGGATGGTATGGACTCCTGCAGAAATTGCATCAGCCATCTGAAACTTATCCTAACCTTAACAATGGTCCTGTCAGGACCATTATCTTTGAGGATGCTCCCTCAACACCATCATGGAGTCAGTCACACTCACGTGAAGCTGGGTGAGCCAGCATAGCCTGCCAGAAGGATTAGGCGAAGGGTGGGGAGATATGGATACCCGGGGAAATGGTGCTGCAGAGCTGCACAACCTCAGTCATATCCTGCAACATAGGACCACACACCATACTGGCTGGTCTGAAAAGAAGACACTAGAGATGACTTAGCTTCACTGGTAAGACTGCATCTGCCTGTATGTAATTAGCTGGTTCTTCTGTTTTGGCCTGCACAAGGCAGAACACCTTTCTTTTGAATTTACTTTCTCTTTTAGTAACCCTTAAGGGCAACATTTTCTTTCAAGGCTTCTTTTTGACAAGGCTTTTTTTATTTTTAGACTGTTTACAAAAACACCCTGCAAAGAAAAAAAGTGTGTAGATTTTGAACATGAGTGAATGGCTTTTCTTTAGTTGTTTTTTTTTAATCAATGTCTTTAATAATCAGATACTATTGCTATTACATTTCTATATAACAAGCAAGGTGAACAATCTGGTTTTGCAGAGAGTTAACATGCCATAGACAGGTTGTTTGCCTCTCTGAATTGTACGTTTGTAACCATCACAACACATTTCTGTGAAAAAGAATATTGCATATTCTCAAGCATAGTAACTATCATTAAGGACAGCTTCTGGTATCCTTACAATGATTCATGCTATCTATCATGAATAAGGATATATAAACACTGCCCTACAGCTTTTTCATTCACTGGAGATTAACAAAGCCATGTATTTTTTACTTTGGACTACATGTGACTGATATCATCAGTAATATCATAACTGCTGGGTGGGTTTTTTTCATTCATTTTATTCTTATCCTTTTGTCTCCATGGAATACACTTTCTGAAATATCAGGGCACTGCATGCATTTGAAGATTTATTGACGGGTTTAAGGGAAAAAAGTACAATGGTTTCTATAAAATATTCTTCACCCTGGAATTATCTGTTCTTCTTGGCAAGAGAAAATAGAGCCTTGTAGAAAAGGAAGGACCTGAGACATGGGAAAATGGATTAATCTTGCAACTTTTTCCAAAGGTCATTCTGTTGGTTTGGACAGTTGCAGTTTCATAGAAATTAAGGTCCAACTATCTGTATATCACTATCCATTAAGTTTTACGTAGATACCTTATATCAAGCACAAAGACTTGAGTCAGATTGCATTTCATTTCTAAAAATACCTAACCTGGCTGCATGGAGAGAATGAGACGAACTGATAGTTCATCAGTGCCTGAAGTATCAAAGAAACTGCCTAAATAAGCTACATTTCTTGAAGGAGTCTATGTATGTCTCAGTTTTTAATTTATAAAATGAGAATGGAGACATAATACTTTATAAGGGTGTTTAAGGTTCAACCATAAACATTGAGGAGACTTTAATTGAGAGGGTTGTTTGAGAGTGTAGACTCTACTAGCTGGAAGAGGAGTGCATCACAAACTGGATTTACTGACACTCAGCTTGTATTTGCTTAGAAGATTGTCTCAGGACAGATGAGTGTGAGACATGTTTCTTTTAAGTCTGCACTAAATTAGACCTTGAAAATCTTTTGGAGAATTTTTGCATGCTCGTCTAGGGTGACTGTGCTAGATGCCTTATATTTTTTAACTAATACAGTATTTAAAATATATTTATAATAAATATAGTTACATACTATCTAATATAAATAATTGATTACTTAGAATAAATATTCATGATCTCAGGCGTACAGCTCACTCAGGACTAAGTCAGTTGTGAGACTATTCCCAGTCTTAAGATCCATATCATTGACCTTCCTACAATACCCTGCAGATTTTCCATCCTAGCATTTTAAAGTTGTAAATTTTCATCCAAGTAAGCAGCTGTCTCCTTTCCTGACATACCCACAGCTCTTCCTCTCTGGTGTTGTGGGCAGCCAGTTGGCATCCACAGGATGTCAGAGCACATCACGGCTGAGGAGGGTTAACCTTTCAAAATTGTTTACCTCCATATGTGACCAGTTTTTGCAGCACTGCAGTACTGTGGCACAACCTCTAAGTATACCCTTTAGATGTGTTTCTAGGAACACTGACTTATAAATAAATACAGTTGACAATCTGCTGATCAAAAGCCTATATTTACCACAGCGAAGTTGACATGGTGTCATGTAGGATTTGACAATTAACCTTGAAAATTCCTGAAGTGTGTTTGACATTTTTTTCAATGTTTCTGAGTAAAAAAAAAAAAAAATTAAAAAGAAAATTATGGCACAGTGTTCCTTTGGATCACAGAAGTTAATCACAAACAGTAAGTGGGCAATAATAATTTAATCTGTCAGAATCATGGGTAGGATTTTTAAATGTTTTCTGGGTTTGCCATTTGATGTTTCAACTGGCTGTACATTAGTGAAGCAGTTTGATATATTACTGCCTCTTCTGTTCCTCTGTATTCAGTTAATTCAGAAGAAAAGTTGGCAGTGTCTACTTGTTTTTTTCTGTACCTATGTCTTTGCCAGTAATATATCTGGTCAGATGGGGGATTGTGCTGTGTTTTGGGCAAAATGACCCTGGGAGCATATGCCAGAATGATACCTATGCTGTACCTTGAATACACGGTGAACGAGTCCCTCTTTGCATTGGCCTGGATTTCATAGACAGTTCTACCTGTCTATGGCTATGGCTAGTTAGCGTGCAGCACTTGTGCACTTGATGGCAAGTAGAGCAAATTCTTGTGTGACTGTGCTCGGGTCTTCAGTAGTTGGAAAGGGTCCTTACATCCATTCACGCTCACTTTACAGGGTTTAGTGAAAACCGTGCTGCAAGGAATTAGCAATTTGTCAAGAGGTCTCCTGCTCTAGAAATATATTGGTCTCTGAACAACAATGTGTTCTCCCTCTTGGAAGGTTGTTCTAATGGTGCTTTTACCTTATCTTGGATTTTTCATTTATTTCTATTGTTGTTTAAGTAGGAGCTTCAGCAAAAAGGAAAAGCAAGTCCATGGGTGCATGACTGACCAAAGGCAGAAAAGGATATACAAGTATCTTAGCTAGATAGAGCCTCTTTGTCTGCCCCTAGAAACAGCAGAGCAAGGTTGAACTTTTAAAAGCAGAAGAAAATTACCATTGAAAACATAGTTCAAGTCTTGGGGAAGGTATAATTTTCCCAGACAGGCAATGAATATGTCCTCAGCGAGGGACCAGGTCAATGTGCCCTCAGGTTACATTTCCAAAACTAGTCTTCACAGTTCAAAAACTGTAGTCGGTCTTTTTTGGCAGGAAATGCTTGAGACACTGAATCTGTTTTTGTCTCTGCACAAGCCACAGCAGCATCCGCTTCTAAAGAAGTGCAAATTGCTAATTGCGAAGTGGTATAAAGCAGGGATAGAAATTAGTGTTACATTAAGACGTTGTTGCTAGATGCTAGCCTTAGAACAATAATTATATTTTAAGGCCCGGTTATGAGATTTATGGTAAAAACAATGAAAAAATTAGAAGCACCTAAATCATAGGTAAATAAGGCATTTAGGATATGCCAGTTAGACTTTTCTAGAAAATATCAACCCTGATATTAGCAGCAACCATCAGCCCACCCTTAATCAGACCAAGCAATATAAGATAGCCTTTTCCGCTTGCTTCATATAGTGAGCTACACAAGTGCTTCATACTTGCAGTGCAGAGCTCTTCCACAAAGAAAGTATAAAGACTTGGATATCAAGAAGAAAGAGCTGTGAGGTTGGTGGTTCTGGACATCCTAAGCCTGAGGTCTGCATAATTGTGTAATCCCTAACTATGCTGCAAGAGGTGGAAGAGTGACTGGTGATGGTCAATGTTATACTCTGAAGTTCAAAAGAGCTTTCCAACTTGAATTGGAACTGGCACTGAGGATTCAACGTAAGGGTTCATTCTGAGCTGTAGTAGGGGTCTTATAGCAAACGTAATGTTATTTTTAAATGTGGAGATCTTGACCCATAGGATTTCATTTGAAGTGCTTTCATGTCTGATTCCCACTGACATCATGGGGGGTTAAGTATGTAAATACTGCCAAAGATCCAAGTTTAAGTTACTTTTGAAACTGGAACTAGGACTTTTCACAAATTTCAACTAAAATCTTTCTTATGATGGATTTAACATGACTCAAATCCTACTGTGTTATGTGTTTCCTTTGCACCTTGTTGTACCATGGGTGACCATTCAGCAAACGAGTAAAAAGTTTTACCCCTAAGGTGAAATGTTGGCAAGTACAGTCAGCACAAGAAAGAGAACTGTATTAAGAAACAGCTCTTTATGTTCCTTTGCAGTACCCTTTTCCTCCCATGTACTGAAAGCAGTTCTGGAGAGCCTTATTTTTCCTCATAGAAAGAATCATAGGTGTTTTCTAGTTGCTTACAACCCATTAAACCTTTGTTCCACTTTCTTTCCTCCCTCCCTCACCGTCTTCTCTCTCAAACATTTAGCTTAGATGGTTTTCTGGGGCTTTGATGCTTTGTAACTGAGGGAAGAGTCTTGCATTGGTTGACAGGCTAACCTATTTCACAAGCACAGGCAGTCACTCCCACCACAGAGCAGCCCTTAATTCACAGCCAGGGACTACAGGAGAGCTCTCCAGTGTGCAACGATCCCCTGATGCTCTGGAAGGCGAGTAGCTGTTCTCTCCTGTGCAAAGAGCATGGCCCCAGGAAAGGCAACATGGCTACGCTCCTCCAAAGCTCATCAGCTGAATCGATGGTCCTTTAAAACTGTCGGCAGCAAAGGCAAATGACAGCCACCTTCAGGCTGCTTTAATTTATACCAGATTAACATATTGGCAAACTCCCTCGTTCCACTCTCCAGATGCTCTGAGGGCTGAGGACCTACATTTCCTATGACAAATATGTGTGATTATTTAAGCATTTGTCTTCAAAAGTGCAAAGGGTGCTTTGATTAATTTCATCCCAGGGAACAAAAAATGATCACACTAATTATATTAACAATTTATTTAATTAATTGGCATTTTAGCCAAGGTATGTGGTGTTTGCCTTTCAGGATGTAAAGGCATCCTGTGCTGTGGATGCCTGCTGCCTGCAGCCCACCTGGATTGGCATCCCATTTTTCCTCAGTTCTGTTATCATGCATGCCGTACAAAGTCATTTATTATACAAATTGGCTACTTCAATTCCTTTTTCTGGATGGCGTTTGCATTTTTAAAATGCAGTGTGGGGTGTTCGCTTGTTAGTCAGTTTTCTTTAGCTGTCACTCAAAATGACTGCATGACTTGATTCCCCGCTGGTTAAAAAAAAAAATTTAACAGAGAAGCTGCCAGTCAAGTTTACCAAACAATCCAACAATAGAGAAACTGCAAGCCCAGAATATTCTCCAGTTTCTGTAATTATACACTGTGCAGAGTAATAATTGTATGATAGCCTGGCATTCATTATGTGAGTTTTAAGTGCTTGCATTATAGACTTCTATTTTGAGGACATTATTACCATGCAGTAATAATAATTCTGTTCAGGTTGGTGATACCTAGTGTACATTAGCTTTTACAGAGCTAGGGAAATTTGTAACTATTCTACTTACAAACATGACAATAAAATTGCTGCTTGATTTCTGTTCTAAAATGCAAAAGAATTTTTTAAAGACAAGTAGCAAATCTTTGCCTCCATTCATTTTGAATATTTCAGAAAATATGGATTTAAGCCAATATTCTTATTTAGCCAGCACTGCTATTAAATTGCTATTTAAACAGCAAAGTATATACCCTATGGCAACAAGTACAGAAGTACCAGATGTGACTGTGGTGGAATGTGCCATTGGCCAGAAATAATAAATTCAAGTCACGGTGTTTGATTGAATAATTGTACTAAGTATATCAGAGAAGACATTTTCAAGAGGCCCATAAGGGTTTAGCGAACCAAATTCTGCTAATGATCCATAGAATTTATGCTTATAAGTACCGGGTCCTCAAGTCTCTGTCAGATGAGGAAAACTATTGAAATTTTACACTTCTGTAAAACTAATCTAAGAAGAATTAGTTCATCCAACAGTTATTGCCAGTGAATTAGCATGAAACCCATTAGAAGTTTGTTTGCACAAATATGAAGTCTTGAACAAATCTAGCACCGCTGTGATAATCTTGTGAATGGCATCTAATGTTGGAAAAGCTCCAAGAAAATTTCTCTCATACTCACCCAAAGGCGTGCCAGTGTTTGTGGTAGGCATTCTCAGCATGCTGGAAAGGTAGTGGTTAAACACTGTCTCAGGTGAGCACAGGCACAGAACTTCACCTGCCGTGGCAAGACAATAAACTAAGCACTTATTGATCTAAGATGTAGAAAGCTGGTAAGTAAGTTGGTAAGATGGTTTTACTTATATAGCTCTTGAGAATAGCTAATTGTGGTTGTTCTGAATTGTAATTGTTCTAGCCATGTCTTGTAAGAATGAAATCCCTGTCACTGCCCAGTACTGTTGAAGGCTAATTTGAAAACATTTTCTCCTTGTTGCTTTGAGCTATTTTCAAAGCCCCGTTGCTTTTGGTAGATTGAGTGGAACTGGCTTCCCAAATATACAAGTTGTTTATCTTTTTGGTAACCTGATCTCTTAGGAAATAAATTTCCGAAGATCCAACTCTATGCTGATAAGCTAGCTTTTGCAGTGAAGGCACACATTGTAATGCTGGCTCATGGACAGTGGTGCTCAAGTCCACTGATAAGCACAGTACCAATGCAAACAGCTAATTTGTGGTTTGAAAGTTTGGCCGAGGAGTCTGCTGCAAAGTGGTACGGAGGTACTACTGGAGGCATGTTCTTTGTGACCAGGGTAATAGACTGCTTTAAAACTCCTGGGCTCCTTCTCTTGAAAAGGCTTTGTACGTTGATATTTCAGGCAAATAATTCTGTTCCTCTTTCC
>NW_008825547.1:4256363-4304475 GCF_000699105.1 Pygoscelis adeliae
TTTCAGTTCCTCTCTCCCTGGTTCATCCATCAGGAAAATGGATGTCATACTGACATTCTTCATGAGCTATTTTAAGAATAATGTAATGACTATAGAGAATACTAAAATATTTTGAGAAAAGGTGTTAGACCTGCAAAGCATTGTTAAAATGTCCCATTCACAGGAATACGCACATTCTGGGAGCTAATATGTTGCTCAGCTTAAAGAGCTTAGAGGAAGACAATGGAGCTATAAGGGGAAGTTTTGCCACCTTTTCAGCACAGATAAAGGAGAGGGAATCTTATAATGGGGACAGAAATAATGTTTTACTAACTGAATATTGGCAGACACATCTTTTGCACAAACATCACTCACATTTCCTATAAGCCTTTGAGATACACAGTTTATGAACTCTTGCAATTGTACTGAGAATAGGGTGTATTGAGATCATGCCTATAATTTTATCTGTTTTAATGTTAAATTATGAATTTATGGACCTACATACTCTGTGAATAGCATAAATTATTTTAATGCAGACAGAAATACAATGTGACAGCAAATAATTATAAATATATTCCTGCATTCTACGGAACTTTACCTTGATTACTTGACTATTGTATTCAGGTTTTTCTCACCTCGTTATGAGAAAGAGAGGTAATAAAACCGAATAGAGGCACAGGGCAAGGGTTATTCTGATGACATAATTCAGCAAGTAGGAGAGCTAGTCAAAACAGAAGAAAGTGAATTGAAATGCCCTAGATAATGAGGGCTGCTTTGGAAAAAGTGAGAAGCAGTGAATACCTTTGCTTACTTGGTAGTTAGTCACACAAGCAGACCTTTTTCTTCAGTATGACATTTCATATTAAAATATGAAGCAGTTAATAAAACTAACTTTTTTTAAAATTAACAGGAATATTAGTTTTCTATGAAATTCATTGCTGTAGGAGGATCTTTTAAAAACAAAACAAAACAAAACACCACAGTTGTTTAACAGGATTTTGAAAGAACTGGCTGTTTAAGGAAAGTGGAAGAGCTGACTTGGGGGGAAGGCCTGAAGAACAACAAATAGGTACAACCTTTCTGTGGCTGTATACAGGCTGGACACCAGAGCAGTGCGTTGCTGAGACAGCCTGCCACCGAGAGAAGTGAGCACAAGATGGTAGCTGTCTAGGTTTTATGGTGGACCACAACACATTCCTGAACCAGACAGCTATGGTCTCAATGCCCCGGTCATCAAGGAGTTGTATGTAAAAGCAGAGGCCTGGGCACCTTGCCCCAGTGCTGGGACGGCCATGGGGACTGGGGAGACACCAGGTGAGATGGGCATGGGAAGGGAGGAGGCAGGGCTGGGGGTTCGGAGCACCTCTACAGAAAACACATATAGGAGCTGGGAAACCTGTGGAAAAGCAAGAAATATGAGGAGCATTGGGAAAAGAGTAGTTTGAAAACCTTGCAACTGAGGTGAGAAAGAGGAAAGGGAGGTGTCTCAGGGAACACTTGGGAGGTAGGTGATGCTGAAGACTTCTAGGGGCAGAAACACTGGAAGAAAAAGATGCAGAACCAAAATGGATGAGATGTTTAAGCTATTGCTTATGGCAGTTATTTTATGAGAGGAGAAGGAAGCATTGAGTATCTGAGAAAGCATAAATTGACTCACAGTCTTGCACCTCGATAGACCTTACTTTTCAAAAACAGAATAAGGAAAATCTCTAAATAAGTTTGTACTCATATATTGTTCTAATCCTAAACAAAACAAAGTCTCTCTGTCTCCTGCCTCCCAAATCACGTTAAGATTGGAAAAAAAAAAAATTAATAATTTAAGTATATTAGGTTATTGCAAGAGTGTTGCATTTATTCCTAAGCTAGTATCAATGTCCATAATACGTTGTTCCAAAACAGTCCGTAATAGCAACAGAAAAATGTTAGAATTCATTAGGGTAAAACTGGGCCATAAAGTGCTTAGAGATCCAATTAAATACTAATATCTCACAATACAGCTTATTTTGGTATCCTAACATTAAAACTTGTAGAGACAATCTACATGCATGAATGGATTTCTGATTTCTGATTAATGTGAAATATTGTGCACCCACCAGTGCCTGAGTGTTTGGGGAAAGTTATTTTGCATTTGCTCCAATAAGAACTGCAATTATAAAAAAAGTTTTTGCCTATTTACTTCATCTCTCTGTGGAAGATAGCTTACGCAAATAGAGCATGACACCTTTTCTTGCTGTAACTGGGAATGTGAACTCTTTGAAGCATATTTCCATATTACCTTTCAAATATTGAAATGTGATGTTTGTTTGTCATGGTATTGGTTTTGATTCTTTGTTAGTGTATTTGTGGCATGGCTCAGAGGGCTTTCTATGAACCCTCTTTTCTGAGGAATAGCTATGTTTTTAATTGACTGAGAGGCACAAGTTATCTAAATGTAGTAGTAGCAGGGATAAGCTTCTTTTCTGCAGGCTGAATGAGGAGTCATTCACTGTTGCACATCCAGACCACTACCAAAGTTGAAGGGAAATAGCATATTCCTCACCCTACTCCCCGCAATCGTGGGTACGTGCTCTATCCTGATTCCTCTCCAAATCAGGATGATTAAGGTGGACCAGAGTGGAGGCATCTTGTTGGTGTGGTGTATTCACGAATAGGTTTAGAGCTACTGCTTCTGAGTTTTTATCAGTTGTTGCTACTGCTCCTGTTGTTGAGAAAAGACTGGATTTTTGTATTGAAATGTTTAGTGTTGTTAGGTTACTAGTGTAGATTGAATGCTTTGTTATTGTTATTCTGTTTGTAAAAATGTGCCAGTGATGGGAATTGATAACTTCTTGATCATCTTCAGTGTCAGAAAAAATGCCTTGCTAATTTGCTGTCACACCATATCAACAAACCAATAAATCAAATAAATATTAGGTATGCAGCTAACTGCCACTTCCCCCTTTGTGTCTGCAGAGAACCTGATTTAAAGTCACACTGCTGTAAAACTAATACCCATTTCTTTACCCTTTGAGGTAGATGCTCAGTAATGTCTAAAACGTAATCTGAGTCTCTGAGTTCCAGTTACGCGGCCCTCTTTGAGTTCTATTTCCAGCCTGAACTATACTGTCTCCGCTTGGAGGACCCTGTTCCAGATGTCTATAGACACTGAAACATTAATTTTTAACAAAATATTGGAAAAGCAGGTGAATTCCAGAAAAGCAGAATGCCTATTAATATAATTTCATAGGTTCTTCAAGCAGCAAAAGTAATGAAGCCTTATTTACCACTGGCTTCTTTCTATCCCTACTGTAGGAATAAACACATAATGTCCTCACAGCCTTCTCACACAGTGTCTGCTACTCCTACCCTGCCCTGAACCATTGCCCTCAAAATATCTCCAGTTTTTCCTCAGATCCCCTGGATTGCCACTCTGTACTGTTCACTCTCTGCCTTGTTCCCAGTTCTCTCTCATGACTCTGGGTTTGGATGGGTAAGAGGCAATATCTGCTGGTGTTAGCTCAAAGTTCTATCTATGTGGATTTGCCAGCTGCCAGGAACATATTTATTCACTTACTAATTGGTCCCTGGCTCTTGGAATAAAAATGCCTGAAGTCTGCTTTCCTTTCAGTGGGAACACTTCTTTGGACCCTTCTCTAGCTGCCGTTTTCCCTGAACTTTACAGAACTTGGTATCTTTGAGACATCTATTTCTGTGTCGAATTCTGTTGACATCACTTGATCATTCTTAAAACTTACCACGGAACAGACTGATGTGCAGTTGCGTAAAGAAACAAGTCTTAAAATGATAAAAGAACAGGTGCACAGAGCTAAAAAGTAAGTATAGATTAGCCTGACATTAATTCAGTATAGTAGAAAGGTTAACTGCGTACTCAGCTAACAAAGAATTAGAGGCTAGGTAGTAAAACTCTGCAAACAATTGTTTCATGAATGTTAGGTCTTGTTACCCAGGCCTGTTATCTTTCATTGACAAGCTTACAAGTTAGAATGGTGACAGCGACTATAATGAAGAATGTATTTATTTCTTTTTAAGTTCATGGGACTTAAAATCATATGAGATCTTGAAGTAGGAGTGAGTAGGGCTCACATTAAATGAACTAAAAGCTGTCTTCTAGATGGATATGAAAATTAAGAAAGAATGAGTGAGGAAATGCTTAGCAGCACCTACCAAACACCTGTCCTTGCTCTCATCTTGTTTGATAGTACTATGAATGATGATATGTAATATTTGCTGGCTGGGTTTCCAGTGACTGGTTAAGTTTTCCTAGGCTTTGCACAGAGATGTGAGGGTAGTTAATAGTGCGTAGGACAGGTTACCATCACAGGTTGATCTGAATCATTTGGTCAAAATTATCAAATCCAACTAATTATGTTTTAATAGAGAAAAGTGTATTTGGGAATCAGAAACACAGACTGTCTCTGTCTTAAAAAACAGTAATTCAGAAGATGACACAGCAGTCAGCGGAGAGAAGAGCTTTTTTGTGAGACCTCAGTGTCAGGTTGTGGCTTCAAGCCTTTGATCCACCCATGGATCAAAATCCATGGGTGTAGAAGGAAGATACACAACTGACACATCACTGTGAACACCACCAATAAGACCACTACTAAAAGCCTGTGCCCTGTTCTGTGACTCACACCTCCTGGAGGATGGAGATACTGAAAGAAATTCAAAGGAGGGGAATAAAATAGTCCCAGAGGCCATTGATCAACCATTTGGATATAAGACTTTAAGGGACTGATCAGCCCAGAATATTGGGAAAACGTTGAAGTAATTCGATCATCCGCTATGGGTACTTGTACATGAAAAAAATGTTTGATAGCAGAAGCCAGGGAAGCTTTTTCAGTCTTCTAGACAAGCACCAGAAACTGAATTTAGATTAATTTAATCTTGCAATGAGGTGCAATTTTTTGGCACAAACCACATATAAATATTGAAAAAGCTTTTCAGAGGAAATGTTGAGTCATTATTTTTCTTGGAGTCTTCAAATTGTGCCAGTTTATCTGTCTGTATGCAGTATATAAATCTAAATATACTGTACCTATAAAGTGTAGACAGATACATAATATTTACCTATGTATATCATGTGGACATATTCTAGATATATCAGAGATAGGTAGAGATATAGTTGTAGACCTTCCTTACTGATAACAAATGGCTTTATAACTAATATTGAAGACAAAGATATAAACATGACATCTAAAATAATCCAAAGCTGGGCACGAGGTAGAACCAGAATTAATCTCCAGACTTCCCAGAATACGCTGAATATTCTTCAAATCGGTTACTTAGACTTTGCTTCAATTTACATCATTGGCACAGTAGGTGAAAATATGGATTTTCTTTTGGGAGGGGGGAGAGGAGGTTAGTTATTGCTTTTCTACTAACAGAAAAATAAGTCTATTTAATGAATTATTGTGAAAATGTATTTGAAGTTTTTCAAAGTGAAAGAAACATAACAAAGAGTGAGAACTGTAATGTTTCCGTTTGATCCAGAGGAAACTTAAAATCATGTACCAGACAAAGCTAACAGCTCCAGTTTTCCCTCTGCTAAGAGGGATTGCACAAATGCTAAATCGATTTCCTTTTCAGAGTGATACTAATTGCCTTTTGTCCCTGAGCACCGCATCAGGCATTATCCTCAGCATCTCTTCAGAGCTGAAATGCTTAGAGAAGCTTAAAAGGCAAACACAGAAAAATGCTATATATATGAAATATTTCTTAGACAAATTGTGTCAAATAAGGTACTAACTTCAGAATGACTTTAATGTGCAAGTGGGAGAAATATCAGTTGCTTAATGAGGCTGAAATTTATCTCCTTTCAGAAAGCAAATACAAGCCTATGAACCACTGAAAGCTGACCCTAAACTTCTGGCTTAAGGAGTTTTAAGGGGAGTAACAGCCCCATGCTATCTTTCTGCATTGAGTCAGTGTTTCATTGCCAGTGACCTGGTCCCATGCTATTGATTTGTAATAAGACTTAGTATAAGGTATTTGGGATATTTTTCATGCCAAAACATGTCTTGGTTTCTAGTCTTCTCTATGTTGGATGCTGGCCACTGCTAGTGCAATATCTGGGGAAAAAAAAAAAAATCTCTGGTGTATTTGAAATACTGATTTAGCCCTTCCTCTTCCAAATCCTCAACAGACATTTCTAGAGCCAGTGTGATACTGTTATGTGTATTTTATGATATTCAGTATCTCTTGAAAAAAATACTTAGAAGAGATAGTTTGGATCCGCCAGATACTATTTCTGATACCTTCCACCATATTGCAGCCAGGGTGATCATTTCAATATATGATGGGACTTTCAAAGTCCACATCTCCTTTTCCAGAGTTTAGTCTTTACATAACTGGACACATGTATGTTCTATTAATTTAAAAACAACTGCTTGGAAATACCACTAACCATCAAGTCCTCTTTGTAGATTATACCCTGATCTCTAGTATCATTGCATATTGAGAAGGGAAGGAGATATCCTCCCCCCCGAAAGAAAGAAAGAAAGAAAGAAAGAAAGAAAGAAAGAAAGAAAGAAAGAAAGAAAGAGAAAAACATATCTCTAAGGATGTCCTGACATTATGCTATTTCAAAGGTACTGAAGGCTTCTAAGTGAAAAATTGATGTCCTGGAAACTTTTGCTTTTAAAATTCTGAAGATCCGTTAAATGTTACACTGAAGTTGTTTGAACTCTACAGAACTTCAGTCAAATCAGTGGCTGAAAACCAAAGGTAAAGTCAGACTGGAAAAAAATGTGCATTTTTAAAGTGAAGGTAAATATTCCTTGGAAGGATGTTTTCTCCCTTGTTTGAAACATTTGAATTCTTATGCGCCTGTTTTAACACAAGTATGGGATTCACTCAGTGTGCATGAGGCAAAGCTCTGTGCCTTATATTGTACACTGACTGATTGTTATCATTCTATCTCACTTTAAATATATATCTACATCTGTGAAACACATCACTGAAGTACTGAATTTTGTGCATGTTTCACTAAAAAAAAAGAGAAGATAGTAAATTTCTTGTGACGATGTTAAATTAAAACAAACAACTGGTGATATATTCTTCCTTTTTCCAGAATTTATACTTTTCTCTACAGACATAGAAAAACTGTTACTATAGTAACTTTCCAGTCCTCCTGGGTATTAGGTGCATTCTGCTCCCACATCATCTAATTAAATCTCAGGAAATTATGTGGCAGCTTTGATATTCTCAGACATCCATTCTTTGAGCTGGCCAGTGCCTTGTAGGGTCTTAGCAAGTAGCAGGACACATTTCAGAGGAGAGTTTACGAAAGTTTGAGGTATGATTCCATGTATCCCTGTGCAAGGAAGTCTTTTTCTTGAGTAGTCCTGGAAGGAGCAGATACAGCCTGGCCCCTGAAGCCTGAATGTTGCTTTTTAATGACCACATGTACGGTTTGTGCATGCAGAAATATATTGCAGTGAGATCATTGGATATGGTGGATTGACCTGCAGTCTGCAGCCAGACGCCCACCCAGCTGCTCACTTACTCCACCTCCTCAACAGCACGGGGGAGAAAATAGGAAGAAAAACTATGTGGGCTGGGGCAAAGACGGGGAGATCCCTTACTAATTACCATCACGGGCAAAACAGACTCGACTTGTGGAAAATGAATTTAATTTATTGCCAGTTAAAATAGATGTGGATAGTGAGAAACAAAGACAAATTAAACCACCCCCTCCCCCCCTGCATCCACTTTTTACCAGCCTCAACTTCATTCCTTCATTCCTGATCCTTCTACCTCCTCCCCCTGAGTGGCGCAGGATGATGGGGAATGGGGGGTTGCGGTCAGTCCATAACACTTTGTCTCTCCAGTTCCTTCCTCCTCACACTTTTCCTGTGCTCCAGCATGGAGTCCCTCCCACGGGATACAGTTCCTTCAGGATAAACCTGCTCCAGTGTGGGATGTCCACAGGCTGCAGTTTCCTTCAAGAAATATCCACGGGCTGCAAGGTGGATGTCTGCTCCACCGTGGTCCTTCACAGGCTGCAGGGAAATACCTGTTCCACCATGGTCCTCTTCCACCGGCGCCTGAAGCACCTCCTCCTCCTCCTTCTTCTCTCACCCTGGTGCTTACACTGCTCTTCTTCCTTTCTTCTTTTCCCCCCTCCTCTGCCTATCAGGCGTTTTTGCCCTTTCTTAAATATGTTTTCCCAGAGGCGCCACGATCTTGGCTGACGGGCTCAGCTGGGTCCTGCAGTGGCTCAGTTGGAGCTGGCTGGAACCGGCTGGAACCGGCTGTGTCTGGCATGGGGCAGCCCCTGGCCTCTCCTCACAGAGGCCGCCCCGCGTGTCCCGCCCGCCTGCTGCCAGCACCTGGGCACCGACACCCAGTACATTAGAAAACAGTTTTATGCAGAATTGATTAGGAAACCAATACTGTTTCTAGCACCACCGTGTTTTCACTTTAATGGATGAGTTTCCAAATCATGGACTTTTTAGTTCTGGCTTTTGTATTGTTGCTTTGAGAGCTGTTATTCTGAAGTTTTACTTTCCTGCTGTCTTTTGATGCACGGGCTCAGTGCATACCCGCAGCGGCCCCGAGCCAGCCACCAGGGTCTGGCAGGCCACTGCCCTGTGGACTGGGAAGGACGGCATACAGTCCTTGGGTCGGGTGACCACAGTGACTGCGTGAAAGAAACAAGTACTAATACTTAGTTTCTCCTTATTCATTCCCGTACACTGTTGTAGACTAAGTACAATGTCTTTTTTTTTAAAAAGTTGCATATTCCTAAAGAAAAACTGTATTTTGTTTTCATAAAAGACTGAAATAATCTAAATGGCATTTACAGTGTACATTTTTTTCTCACTTGATGAATATTTTTCCAAAGTGTTTCAAATAAAAGAATTCCAGTCGATCTTGTTAGCAGCCATGGAGTGAAAATCTGTGTCGCTGGTTCCTCCGAATCAGTGGAATATACCAAGAGAAACTTTGTTCAGAAGTTGCATAAGCAAAAGTATATCAAAGCTCAACAGAAAAATAAACATAAAATCACAGAAATTTGCATCGACAGAAAGGTGTTTCCTCAAAACTTATGTTTTAACAGGATTTTTTATGTCTAGTAGACTACAACTTTTTCTCTTTCTCCTGTTGGGTCGCAGGGAGAAGTGCTTCTGCTTCTGCCATTGACTTTATGGAAGGTGTCCATATGTGCAGTGCATTGGGACGAGCAGTGCAGATGGAGCCTTCTCCCATAGATGGTGCCCTATCTTTAGCTTAGCATTATGTTATCATGATGTTGTTTCTCCTCAAGAGGTAATGGCAGAGGTTTTGTTCTGCTTGGAGTTGCTGCAGTCTCCAGATAATCCCTTGATTACTATAAGCTACTTGCAGCAACCTCAAGACATCAGAAGCACTTTTTGCCAAAAAGAAATGTACAAATCATGGAAATGAGCCTGGAGTCAGTGGGTATGTTTATGCTGCACATACTTCACTGGAATATAAAGATACCAAATTACCTAACAGGCAAGGAGTCTAGCTGTGAAAGAACAGAAGTCTAAGTTTAGCTTCCTAACAGGAGAAATGATCTCATGCTGTCTTGCCAAGACTGGCAGCCTACAGACTGCATGACATACATGAGTACCTGACGGTTGTCACTGCCTGTGAAGAACTGGACTTAATTAGTGGCTAATAAGGACCCCTGAATTGTAATTTATAAATATAACACGTCTTTAGAAGAACAAGAAAGTAACAAATACTAGGAAAATGTACTTCTGAGAGAGGAGAAGAGGTCACCAGGATACTCACTCAGCTAGTAACTGGCCTTAGCTAGCGTATTCTGGCAGTGTGACTTCAGTTCAAGTATCTTAAAGAGTCAATTACTTTTACAGATTGATGAAAAGGTAGCAGAGCTTTTGGATGTTGTGTCCCAAAACCCTTTCATCATTAGCTGTCTGTGGAGAAAGAGAGGCCTGAATTACTGTCTCTTGAAAGACAGGAGAGGTCCAAATTTTATGATTCTTGTGGTCCCTGCATACTAAGTTGACTTTCTTTATCTGTAGTAGATTTTATTCATAGTTTCCAAAAGAACTCCTGAGATACTAACAACAAAATTTGGGTAAAAGACTTAGTTTGGATTTGAGGGAGAGACAAAGGGAAACTGTTCTTGATGTTAGCTTGAAATAAAATTATGACCATCATTCAGCTGTAGACCTGTTTAGACCTATGACCAGGATTGCTGCTCAGCAGAAGCATCTCAACAGTATGTCTAACAATTAGATTTGCTAAGGTGGATATGACCTTGAGTGCAGCAAGAAGCAAATCATTAGGCAGGTGTCTGGTACAGGCCCTATGAATCTGCTAAAGGTATGTACAGTAAGCCAAACTTTTGTCAGTTGACTTTGGTGCTCTACACAGAGTCCAAACAACCGCTGGAAAAAATTTAGGAGTAGGTAAAATGAGTAGGGTTGAAAGTAACATTTAATATATATAATGTTTCTAGACTTCCAGGGCAAAGGTAAGTTGTTGTGGAGAGCCAAATTAAAGAAACAGCTGGAAGTTGTCTCACCAGAAGTATCTATAGAAAACAGCTGAAAGGAATCATGGGAGAAATTATTCCTATATATGCTAGCATGTTCTCTAAGCATTACGTAACACTTAGGAGAAGTAATGTCAAGCATAAATCTGACTTACATTTCAACAAGGAATGGTTCCTGTCATCCCTTATGCTGCACTACCCCACCCCAGTAGGCAGTGGGAGAAAGTTAAGCCGAATGTTGGCAGATGAGCTAATGAAACCATCTATATTTCCTTGAATATCCCCAGTTGTGAATGCAGTCTGTGGCAAACACTGGAAATATGAACTACTAGAGACGTATCCTCAGACACTCCCATGTTTGTCGGTAACGAACAGTCTAAGCAAAACTACAGAAGTGGAATATTTCAGTAGGTTGCCTTTTCTATCTGGGCACGATCAGATCTAGTGGCCCCTAAGAAAGAAGAAAAAAGTCCCTTTCTGACCTCAAGCAGCTTATTTCAATTGCACAGAAAGCCTTTGACTATGATTTAGGACAGCTAATGTAAAACAAACTTGTTGATGTGGGAAAGTAATAGGATTATCTTGGCAACATGCTTATGGAGAATGACCCTGGACAGCAAGGCCGCAAAACTTGGAGTACAGAAAAGTATGTTAAGATCAGCATACAGCGTATTTTAGGGGGTTGACCTGGCTGCAGACATTAAGTTAGCAGTGCTCCCCTCTTCTGATAAAAGAAATGTGCCAGCAAAGACTGTGTCAGCAAGGATCCTTGTACATGAAATGTCCCTGACTATGAAACCTGAGGACAGACGCTTATGGCTGTAAGGACAGGTTCCAGTACGGATACTTCAGTACAGTGCTACAGCTTACCCCAGCAGGATACATCTGCAGTCATCAAGGAAGGAAATAACCCAGGTGAGGGCAAGAGTTTATATTGTTATCCCTTTAGATAATAGGAAAGCATAAAAAAGTAAGCTTCATCTTTAGGTTTCATCTCACGGTATTGGTGAGGGAATGAGACCCATGAGCATGAAACACATATTGAGAACCTGGACACACAGTCCCTGATATGATCAAAAGCTGCCCCTGAAGCATGCAAAGCGTCCTGTGTATGAAACCACATGTGGAAGCACGATGTGTATACCATGTCATACATTGCCACACTAGTGTATAGGAATAAAAGAATCAGTGCAGAAACCCATAAACTATTGTCAAGCCTCCACGTGAACGTCAAGCTTGTGGCAATACTTGCAGAGCAGCATGGCAAAAGCTGTGTAAATATAGCAAGCCAGTTTCTGAAGCTGGAGGGATGCAGTCATGATATACAGTTTCCTACAGCATTAAGGCCTTAAGGGGGACTATGAATGTTAGACATCCGTGGCTTTGGTTCAGAGAAGTACCTGGAAGCTTGGATACATATAATGTCACTTCTTCAGCTGGGTAGGAAGCTCGTAAAAATAGGCTTTCTTAAAAAGTGTTTCATGATCCCAGATCCCAGGCAATGTTGTCATGCCCAGATGTCCTGCTGCGTTTGGTATTCCTGCTTTTACATGAATTTACTCCTGGAAATGATGAGTACAAGTTTAAAAAGGAAGGATGAAGCAGAGACAGAAGCCTTGGCAGGAGTTTGATTTCAGAAATCAGGTTGAATGTCAAGGAGCACTTTCTCTGATCTGTTCATTCATTTGTAGGGTTTTCAGCTGACCTGAGGTGTTCTGTACTTATTCTATATAGGATTTATGGACTAATGTGATTAGAAAAAACGTAGTTTATGGACCTGAATATGCCTTTACTCTCTCAAGTACAAGTCAGGAGTAAGATAAAATTAGTGTGAGAATGAGACCCATATTTTTTCAGTTACACCCCAATCAAGATTATATTGTGGGAGTGGGAGAAAAATACAAACCAGTATATGCTGCTTAGACATTGAACTGTTTTCCTCAAAGTTAAATAAATTGTGCGTGTTTGGGAGAACCATAATGCAAAGGCAGAGGTGTCAGCAGGATACAATTAAGTTGTGAATTGCCAAGCAGAGATGTAATACGGAAAACCCTTACCTGTTGTGAGCAATTCTATTTGGATTACTCATGAACATTTCAGTCAGACTTCTCACAAGTGCCATTGAGGAGAACTTCATTGGCTCTCCTGTAGCTATTTCAGCTTGCTTCCCTGAAATAATATTACATTTGTGAATGTATCCATTTCTGTATATATTCTCTTTTCCCTCATATATGTTTGCTTTCACTTGTGAAAGTCATGTTTGTGGTTTTTTTATCTTGTCTTTAATGAGCTGTACCTCTTTGCAGTGTATTAGGTATTATATTTAAAATACCAGCGCAGATATGCCATGCTCTATTAAATGCAAGAACATCTCTTATATATGGAGAAATGAATCATTTCCAGGGAAGGAAGTTAAAATTATAATTCAACCAAGGCAATTCTGTTCTTTGTTTTCAGACAGGAAGTGCACTATCTTAAGGACATCTGAATCTCATCTGTAATTACAAAGTTGTCATTCCTTTATACCAATAATATAATTAAGTAATGCAAACCGTTAACAGAATAAAAGAGGTTAAATTGCCTTTTTTCACTCAAAACAGTTTCTAGTTAGTTCGTGACAGAAAGTTGTCCTAATACAATGCATTATTGGCTAGTCTCGCTATTGAGACTATTGTTGATGGGCTAAGCTACGAAGGCTGGAGGTGGGTGGGTACACTCCCGACTAGTTGCTATTCAGAGATTTTGGGTGTCCATTTTAGAAACAAACAAAAGCATCATTTGCCTGATGCAATATGTGAAGTGATCTTTTTCCTGTGCAAAGCCTGTGTTTCTTTCCTCTTCAGGACAGAACTTTAGAGACCAAATCATATACTGCGGAAAAAATGTGAAGGTTCAGCTTTAGAAAAGGAAGAAAGAGGAACATGCTTTCATGTTTCCCAAGGCCATTTTACAGAATTCCTGCTTTCCTGGACTGTTACAGACAACAGTCTGTAACAGATGAGGATATAGTTTCTTGAGTATATATTCACTGAGAATGGCTAGTTAATCTTGATTTCCAAGATCAAGACCCTAAATACAAGACTCTCATATACAAGGCTGTCAAATACACCAGAAAGCTGCTGCGGCACCCGAAGAGTCAGTGCGGAGGCTGCAGCTGAGCAAGCGGGAAAGCTGGTGCTTGTTCTTCATGAACGGTGGCTCCACAGATCATGGTCCAACCGTCTCTGTTCACTTCTGAATGGCAAATAAGCCTTCCTGACTGCGGAAGTTAAACCACCTGCGTTGTTACAAATTATCTGTTTTCCCTCATGTCTATAGGACATTCTATTCTTTTTTTCCTGGTGCCGTGCTAGTGCCTTTAAAGTTTTGTTTTGCTAGTAATAGAAATTTATTTTAGTTCTTCTTTTGAAATATGGATAAAGAGGTTTCTACGAGCACATACTCAGCAAATGCATTGATATGTTCTAATTAATGAATTAGCCATTCCCTGCCACAATAATTCACTTTATCTCTAACCATTCCCAGTGAATTATTTAAATAGTGACATTTCTTCATTAGCAAACTGCCATTTGCATCACTTTTACATTATTGCTCTCATTATTAATTATACTTTTAATAATTCTTTAGTGCTTGGTCTCATCAATAAGGAAAAATGGATGGTGCCCATGGAGCGTTTAGCCTTATCTCAATTCTGTATCCCTAACACCATTGCCAATAGCACAAGAGTAGATACATAATGCTTTAACTGGCAGTCTTTCCCTTTTGTATATTCCCTTGTCTCCTTTTCTCTCCTGTATGCTAATATCCCTGAGTTTGTTCCGTAAAAGCAAAGGATGTTTCTGTATTAATGACTATTTAAATAACAGAATTACATTGCTGTTGTACTTGCTTCTTTCTGTCCCAGACAATGACTATGAATTAATTAGCATTAGAACATTGGAAATTCCTATGAATTTTAACATTTTATTTGGAACAGTCTGTGTGCATTATTGAATGATATTACACCTCCTAATGCAAAACTGATGCTATCTCTACAAACCTCTGGGGGAGCGTGTGAGGTCATTAAAGTTAGATTTGCAAAGAAAATACATGGATTTCTCTCTCACATTATTCTTTCCTGTGCTGATAATGCTATTTTTGAGCTCTTGCTCAAAGTGGCTCATTTGTATTGAAAGATTCTCTTATCTTTTATCCTATTCATCTGCCTTTCCCAACTTTTCATTTCATAAGGGAAATGAACTGTGTTTTTTCAATACTTAAAACATTCTTACAGGAAAATGAGAACTTACATTTTCAGCTGTTGGTGTTGTCTCCAGAGGCAGTGGTCACCGAAAGGCAGCCTAGCATGAAAAGCAAATATACATGTCAGAAATGAAAATAACAATTTATACCATGTCTCCTTCCTGTCTTCATTGCTGATAGTTTATTCCCTCCATGAAGGAGGATTCCAGAAGTAACGCTGTTTTGGCCTCCAGGCATCTGCATGGGAAGAAGAATGATGTTTTATTAAAAATTCTCCCTGGAATCCTAAGCTTGTTCTATATTTCTGCTGATTGTTTATTATTCTTTTTATTTTTAAAACAAAGGGTTTTTAAATTAATGGATTCACGGGAGCTCACAACGTAATTAGCACCCTGCCAGTGACTGAGGGAGAAACACTGGCAAACACAATCCCTCCGGAAAGCAATGAGTCCCTCTGTACTACCTACTGAGCAAAATCTTAGTTTGTTAAGCCAGGCGGATTGCTTAAATAGATTTTTTTTCCTTCAGAATCAGGTATTACATCCATAACCTACATTTTTCTTTTTTAAAATAAACTTTTTTTTTCAAAAGTGAATAGCAACATGTATTTAGGCTTAACCTTACCAATCTGTATTAACAAAATTTGCATAAAATTTATAATACGTAAGTAATATATTCTTGATGGTTAGGTTCTAAAGAAAGCTATTGAACAGAGAAGAAAAATACTGTCTATGCATCCAGAACCAAAGGTTGTTGAAATGATTAAACAGCTGTTAACAGCAGACAAAAGAAATGTTTTCTTCATTTCAGTCTGATTTACTTCAATAACTAGTTCAAAGTTAAGGAACTGCTTAGAAATAGAGTAAGCCGAAGCATCATTATCTTTAAATGGTCTATGAATAAATTCTCAGTCTGGGATGCTGAGACTTATGAATTCATTCATTAACTGTATATAAAATTTGCTTTGGTAATAAACCAGTTTTAAGTATAAAATGATACATACATTTTTCCTCTGTATACAACATATTTATTGCAATTTTATTTAGATAATAAATACACTAAAAAGGCCAGGTTTTTGCATTTCAATTGAATTCCCATTTCCATCCAAAGCAGCTTGATACGAGTCGTAAGTAAATAAAAATTAATCATCTATAAAGAAGAATTATCATTCATTTCTAACAGAATGCTATGTAAGCGTTAAGCATTTGAATAATTATGCTGAACTATATCAGTTCTTAAATGGGAGTGTAAGGCATTTTTCTGGTAGTGTATGGAAGTAACAGATTAGTTTAAAAACTAAGACTCAGTTGCAAAGCAACTTTTTTTTAAGTTTACCTACCAAAAACAATCAAACTCACTTGAGGAAAAAAGAATAATACACATTCAAAATAAGCATAGAAAGGTTTTTTTAAAAATTTGTTTTATGGTTTTCATATTTTCTAGTGAATATGAATTATTTTCACAAAAATAATGTTTGAACATCTCATGAGAAATAGTTTTATATTGAATTCTTTTTGTGAAAAATATTTGACAGGTTTTCCAGAAATATTATAGTTCAGGGCCTTATAAATAGGCAATTCTGCGCTATATGGGAGACAGAATGGCGATACGAACAAACTCCCTACCTTAGGAGCATCTATACTCAGAATTTTAATTCAGTAGAAAATTCCAACATTTCTAAAATTAATTTAATTTCCAACTGGAAGAAAATTAAGTTTTGACATTTTCTACTTACTAAAATTCTGTTTAAAAGCGGTGGAAATATCAAAATAGGCAATACTTTTCCCTCAGCAAGAGTAAAGCAGTTAAACTTTGATGTAACAAGAGTTACATTAATTTATTTTAAAAATGTAGATTTATGCTTACATTGTTATTGATTTGGTTTATATGCACATGATGCCGGTATTTTAATTAGAAAGACTTGGTTGCTTTATATTAGGCTTCTTTAATGGCTTATCAATATCAGAAAATTCATATTCTTTCTTTAAAACAATAACAACAGTGGGTTCTGTTAAATCACACAGCTGACAGAGACACCTATTCCCAACTTGCTGAAAGCTGTGAATTAAGGAATTCATTTCAAACCTAAAATTGCTAGAGAAGCTTTTCAGAGTGTAGTTTGCTAGCCACTCTTGTTCGTGTGTATCCAACACGCCAGCGTGCTTATAAGGGGAATGAAATCTCAGCAGCAGAGGTCCATTTCTCAGTGCTGACTGAGCTAAAGGAGAAGCAAGAGATTTTGTCATGTGAGTGGTGAGGAGCGCATTTAAAGCAGCAAGGATCTCACCGGTTTCAACTAAGTGCTGATATACTAATTATGCCTTAACTGCATCTCCTGTTTCCTCCTAGGTCTTACTGCTGCAGCATCTCTTGTATCCCTGGCTTGGGCTTTGGCTTCCTACCAAAAGGCCCTCCGTGACTCCCGTGATGACAAGAAACCCATCAGTTATATGGCTGTTATAATCCAGTTTTGCTGGCATTTCTTCACAATTGCAGCAAGGGTTATTACTTTTGCTCTGTTTGCCTCGGTTTTCCAGCTGTACTTTGGGATCTTCATCGTGCTGCACTGGTGCATCATGACCTTCTGGATCGTCCACTGCGAGACAGAGTTTTGCATCACTAAATGGGAGGAGATAGTTTTCGACATGGTTGTTGGGATAATCTATATCTTCAGCTGGTTCAATGTCAAGGAAGGAAGGACACGCTGTAGGCTTTTCATTTACTATTTTGTGATCCTTTTAGAAAACACCGCCTTGAGTGCTCTCTGGTATCTGTACAAGGCCCCACCAATCTCTGATGCATTTGCCATACCAGCACTGTGTGTAGTGTTCAGCAGCTTTTTAACAGGCATTGTTTTTATGCTAATGTACTATGCCTTCTTTCACCCCAACGGACCAAGGTTTGGGCAGTCACCAAGCTGTGCTTGTGAGGACCCTGCCGCTGCCTTCACCCTACCCCCAGAAGTGGCAACAAACACTCTACGGTCCATCTCCAACAACCGGAGTGTCACGAGCGAGCGGGATCAAAAATTCGCGGAGAGGGATGGGTGTGTGCCTGTGTTTCAGGTGAGACCCACCGCACCGTCCACACCTTCATCCCGGCCACCAAGGATTGAGGAGTCTGTCATTAAAATCGATCTGTTCAGGAACAGGTACCCAGCGTGGGAGAGACACGTGTTGGACAGGAGCCTGAGGAAGGCGATCTTAGCGTTTGAATGTTCCCCTGCTCCTCCACGGCTACAGTATAAAGATGATGCCCTTATCCAGGAGCGCTTGGAATATGAAACCACATTGTAAATGGAACAAAAACACAGCTTGAAGAAGCTCCGACGTTACAGTCCAAATTAAGGGTTGACAATAGGGCTGTAGGAATAACTAAACTGCATACTACAAGTAGAGCAGCAAGCTGTAGTGTTCTTAGTCTGGCTATCATCATGATTATCATTTGATCCACTGTGTGCAGTCTATCTGCAGGACACTGATACAGCAGCGTCACCTGAAAGCCTCAAAAGAACCCAAACCCTGACCCACATATACAGATCCGTTACTTCAGCTGGGGAAACTCACCCACGACTCCGTGCTGCTATGAAACTCTGACTGCACAGTACTTACAATCAAAACAATAGGAAAGCTCTGACCAGAGCTTTCAACTTTAGCCAGTAGTGCATTTTATTTTAGAAATGAATGATTGATATTTGCATAATCAATGGCAAAAACAAACAAAAAAACCCTTTTCAAAAATAACAAAACTGTAGCACTCAATGTTGCTGTTATGAAAACTGTTTTCTGGGGAAAAAACAGGAGCATAGTAGTCTTCAACACTCCCATAAATCAACGATTCAGGTTAGAATAAGTTTGCAAAATAGTTCTTAACTAAAAAGATACATCGTCATGTTTGTAAGGCTGTCAATGGAAAGTAAACTAAATTCTGATTAATTAGGTCTTAAACATTAATACTACCAGAACTGTTTGTTTTCTGTGGAATTTCAAAGTCTTTTAAAATGCAATTTAAGTTCTTTATGTTACTTTCAACAGAAATCCTATGCAGCTCACTTCTGGTTTTCAGGAGAAATAAGGAGCTCTAGCACGTAGTGATGTAAATTAAATGATAATCATGATTCAGTGTTCAATTTGCAAAAATATATATATATATGTGTAAAAGAACAGGGAAGTATAGTTTTCGTATTCTAAACTTTTTGGAGGACCCCATTCAGATATTTCGGAAGAAACTACGAGGAGATGAACACGCTGAAACTTCTCTGTTTCAGGACTGAGAATGCATGATTCAGTGTGTGAATGTATGCAGGGGTGACAAGAGACTGTGACATGCCATACCCTTCTAGTGCCAAACATTGTATAACTGCAAGGTTGATATTGCCTGAGGGACAGATAACGAGTGGCACGAGCCCTACCAGAACAAGAAGCAGGAAAGACCAATCAAGTTCTCAACGTGTAGAGACAGCTCTGATTTTTCCCACCCAAGGTGAAAGTGATGTCTTTTAAAGGCTTTCAGCCACGTCTTAGTAAGTATATTCACCGAAGTATAATATAAGCAAGTTATGTGGAAGATCCTCTTCTGCCTGTTCAAGACTTGTGTCCAGATGCGTCTAAAAATTACGTTGAATCTCTTGTAATAGAGTGCTTTTGCTGCAAGCTTTTGGGTTTTAAATACCTCCCTAAATCTAGTCAATGGTATCCTCCTTTATGTTAAAAGTATCCCCTGATGGTGCTTTCAGAAGCATTAAAGGTGCAAGTCAAAATTTGATAGTATTTTTTTTAAAGCTGGTGCAGAGTGAAAAACTCGTGAATTATTTCAATATTTTTGTAAAGTAAAAATATGGTATAAAAAGGTTACTTTTTATAAACCTCAAATCTTTTAATACATTTCATTCTCTTTATAGCTTAGATTTTAAGAATTGGTCCATGAATTTTATCAACTGGCTTCTGCAGGTTGATATAAACCTGGTTTTCACACATTATGGATTTGTTTTGCAGTGTAATGCCATATGAAAGCCTACATGGGTACTTTTAGAATACTCTATAATCCGTGGATCCTGCTTCAAATGCGAGTGGCTTGTAAAGACGCCAAGCGATTCCATAAGAAACAATTTGCTATAACTATTTCCATCCGTTTTAGGAGAGCGAAGCAGAACTGAAGAGTTACTGTTGTAAATGGCATCGTCAGGA
The DNA here is from genome assembly GCF_000699105.1 of Pygoscelis adeliae. Classification (NCBI taxonomy): domain Eukaryota; kingdom Metazoa; phylum Chordata; class Aves; order Sphenisciformes; family Spheniscidae; genus Pygoscelis; species Pygoscelis adeliae. The sequence goes on from NW_008825547.1 coordinate 4,276,263, forward strand.
TGGAGAAGACCTGATGATTGGTATTGTAACCTTCACTGTCAGGTATATCCAGTGTAGTCACTGTTGTACATGCTGCTGGGTAAATTTCAGTCTTTCCTGTTATTAATATTTGTACTATGAAATGGCCGAGGTTACACAGCCTATGTTTATTTGTATGCGTTCAATTAGCCATTTTTAATGTTGACTTTTTTTATTAGTGAAACGTTCGATACATGTTGTTCTTTGCTGGGGCAAGTTCCTCAAAACAAAACATCTGTGGAAGTGCAGGAATCTGCAAGTCAGAGGGAACTTTACACAGATCAGAAAATACCCGTGCTTCAAGGGTTTCTTAGGTATTTGCAAATTAAGCAGTGGCCAACTGCCTCTATAATAATTTTTTAAATAAAATAATTCTTTGATAGTCCAAACCTGAAGCTTTGTACAAAGTGATTGCCCTTCCCTCCATGGAGATATAGCTGATTATTTAGAGAAAAGCACTCATGTTTTGTCAGAAAATATACCACTGCAAGAACTGCTAAAAAAAGATTTTGGGAGCACATCCTTTGGCCTGTCAAATTCAGTAGAGCCTTCACTCCAGAATCAAACGCTAGGTCGCACAAGGAAATTGCTGCTTTTCTTTACAAACAAGGCAAATGATAAACTTTGTAATCCAAGATGTGAGGGTTTCTTTTGGAAACAGTTCAATGTGTTTGCTGCTGCTTTAACAATTCCAAAATTTTAGCATGAGTGAGGCACAGCAGGCAGCGGTCTCGAGCCCTTTGGTCAGGGCTTACAGAATTGAAGAAACATTGCTTCGTACAGAATTTAAAGGGTTACGGTCTGGACCAGTGTTTGCATTCCAAGGTTTCTGAAGAAGGTTTGGGGTGAGTTTGTTTGATTTGCTCTTGTTTGGTTTTGGAAGGAAGGACACAGAGGCATTATTTATCCATGTGGTTTTTAATATCTAGCATTTACTTTCTTCACTCTCCCAGCATTTTTTATTTTTTTTAATAATGTTTGTAAATTTATCTTAAGCAAACCACTGTAAGGTCTGAGTGCACAGCACCACACATAGCAGTACATATACACAGCTTGTCTTCAGAATTCAATCTGGCTGTTTGAGGAAGGGGAAGAAGTCATTTTATACCAAGTCAAAATTTGCTTTCCAAAATCTTGCTCTGTTATGTTCATAATGTCAGTGATACTTGCACTGAGAACAGGATGGCCATTGAAATCTTAACACTCAGATGACTACATGGACAGTTTCTTAATTTGCTTTGCTGTGAACAGTCGCATTAAAAACTGTAAGAATTTTTTATAAAAGTTGTCAAGATTAAACATAGTCCACGTTGAAATCCCGTGATGGCCTTACGGAGAGTTAATAATCAATATGCACTATTCTTTTTACCACAGACAGTTTTAAGATCTATTAATAAAGTTCAATTAAGACAGCAATAGCAAAAAAAAAAAATTGTAAAAAAATTTAACTTCTGCTTTTGAAATAATGAAAAGATCAGGTGTTTGAAATTTCCTTCCAGAATAACATAAAAATTAAAAAATTCATAATTATATTCTGGTAAAGAAAAGCAATCACATCTCTTTGTTAGAAGTAAGAGTCATGTAAGCATTGTTCTAATGAATCAAACAAATTTGCCATCAGATTTAACAGTAACTTATCTGGCTAAAGACTTGGTCCTAAAATTCTGAGAGTTGTGAATTTGTGTGCTACAGAAAAGACAATTTAAGTAGCATTCACTACTCTAATTAGATAAAGGAGAGGTAATGAATACCCATGTTCATTCAGAAAACATATAAGAAAATGTAAGATAAACCTTTTGTCTTATTTTAAAAGAAATTTGTTCTATAATAAGATAATCCTTTTTTTAAAAAATGAATTCTTCAAAAATATGTGCAATACTTTTTTTCATGCAGATTTTATAATGAAAAAACTCATTTCCACTTTTGTTTATGTCAGTTTAAATATGTTTCTTGTGCTAGAACAATGTGTCTGTGCTTGGGTTATACGGGCTTGATGGCATATAAACACTATTTTCATTGGCAAATCAACAAATTTTTTATTAATTAATTTCTATAATCTTTGAGAAAATTTTCCTTCCAAAATTAGATGCTAGGCCTCAGCTGCCTGATTTTGTAAACTTTTAAGCAGGGGAGGTAAATTAAAATTTTATTGGAGCTGCAATTTTTAATATGTGGTGAATAGCTATTAAACCCAAATTTGTTTAAAATGTATGATAGTCTAGCCAATATATCATTATCTCCACAAAAGAGCAATTCATGAGTGGTACTAAAAGTATGAGTGCTGCTTTATTTGGAAAGGGACTCCCAATCACACAATATATTCATTTACTTTTTATTGGCCAATATTTGCAACTAGCCTGTTGTTTTTTTTAGAACCCAAATTAAACGATTTTGAAGTGCTGGTGATTTGGTCATACAACTCCTTAAGAGCCTTAAAAGTGGCGCTGCACTGAGTTTTAGTTGGCTCTGCCAGTGATTCAGCTCCCAAAGCCACTGCTCTTTCTGCGCTCCGTCCCTGCAGTCGTGCAATCCGGGGTGACTGAGATGCTGCGATTTACTCTGCACCTCCTGCACTGCCTGCACAATGCCAAGGAAAAGACTTCAGCAGATTGCTGGGGTCCTACTGCTGCCTCTCTTACTCCTGTGCATGGTGGGAAGCAGAGTAAATTGCATTTGTGCATCTATCTAAACAAGCTTATTTAGGTTGAGTCCCTACAAGAGGTGTGTGATGAAAATAATCACAACGTGTGTCCATGAATTTACAAGCCCCACACTGTAATTACTAATTCTGTAGTATAACAATGCAGAATGTGGGAAGAATTGTCTAAATGCACGATAAGCCATTTAATTTTGCTAATTGTAGCAATTAGACTAGCTCGGATGAAGCCCATGCTCTCAGCAGAAAGCCAAATGGAGTAAGTGGCAAACAGCCATTTATATACCAGAGACGTTACATTATTAAACCCTCCCTTGATTGTTTATAGAACTATGTCTTTTCATTACGGCATTGAGTCCATTCCTCTTTATTCTGATAAAACAGATAAAATGCAAAATGAGAACAGATTATTTTAAATCTGGGAATTAAAAAACCCACAACAGATTATTGCAATTCACATATAGTGATTTTTTGGAACAAATTCCATCATCATTTTCACTCGGCTGCAAATTGCTGCGTGATCTGCTTCTGAGATGATATCTCACATCTGGTATGAGCAGATTTCCTTACAGGAGAGACGGAGATGACCTTGTAAAGCCTTGCTCACGCAAGGTTAGGGGAATAGTGTCACTGATCTACAGATCATTTGCAAAGCTTTTTTAACACGTGAGGTGTCCCCTGGGACCATTTGTTTTACTGTAGTGACTTCACTGCAGGTGTTTGGTGAGATTTCTTCACAGTTACACTGGCCTTGAGTGAATAACTGCATGAATTCAGACGGCGGTAGTGAAAGTCTTCACCTCCTAGCTCCTAACTGAAGTCAGCTGGAGTAAGTCTGCTTCATACCAAAGAGCCTGAATGTCACTTGGCTCAAACTGAAATACATACTCTAAACTTAGTGCTAACTCAGCATGAATCAAAACATTTCTTCTTCTTTCCTTTTTAGTTCAAACATATAAGAATATTTTGACCGAGTTGCCGTTTTGTGATCCTTTTAAGGAAACGTTGAAAAATGTCTCTGAAACCAGTCATTTCCAGTGATCCTTACAAAAGCCAATTGCTGAGCAGCGCATTCATTAAAAGGAAATTTTTCTAAACACGTAAGCTTGGCTCCTGTACTTAACGTTTTGTTCTGAATGCTTAACATCTAATTCTTATGCAGAGGATCTTATATACCCATTAGTAAGCCACGTGCCTACTCTGAATCCTGGAGCAAAGAGGACAGACATGCAAGATGCAGGGGAAAAAGTCCTCTTCAGCACATTTATGGGGTGATTTGCATGAGCTAGAGAGGTAAGAGAGAAGCTTGTGTATAATTACAACAGTTATAGATGCTGTATTCATTTATAGAGATTTACAAGAAATTGTGAGATAAGTGGTCGACTAATAGAAAGGTCAAATCTAAACTTCTACATGCAAGGCACTGTAAAATAAAAACAGCCAAGAAACTTTAAAGTGTAACCAAAAATCTCGTTTCCAGGGGTGGTTCGGATAAACTTAAACACGTAATTGTTTTGTCAGTGTACCTAGATGCTACATTCATAGAAACAAAGACATGATTGCTATGGATACAAACATTTTCTGTATCTGTAGATTTCAGCTTCTTATTTCAGATATCTTTGGAAGCAATTGCTTCTGGATCTTACTTCTGGGCATGCTGTAGCCCTAGGCATGCTAGCAGCTTTTCTACACAAGATCCGTTCTGCTGTAGGAAAGTCCACATCCTTTTAACAAAGCATTGGGTTTGGGGTTTTTTTTGCACTGAACTAAACCTCACAGAAGCATTTCTAGTGTGAAATAGGTGTGTCCACTCAGCCATCTAGTGTGTAAAAGGTACTGCAAAACAGAAGTTCACGGATCAGTGACTTCCTTGAGGTAAAAAAGCTGCTAGTTGAATGTCTAGAAGGGCCTTCAGAGACGTAACATAGTGCTAAGGCAAGATGTAGGCTGTGTTTGTCTGCTACGAGCTGGCTCGGGGCAAGGCCTGGGCATAGTCCAGCACTCTCTCCCCGACCTCATGCACCAAAGAGCCCACAGAGAGGAAAACCGCGGGCACGGGCTGGACGAAAGTTACAACACACGGGGACCAAATACCTGGCACGCTGAGGCACACACACACAGAGGTCAGCACAGGCACACCAGGGGCCTCGGGCTAATACTGTGATCCTCCAAACTGCACTAACCAGGAGTTCCTGAACTTTTTATGCTAGATGTTCAAGCACCTAAAATTTGGCTCCTGGACTTGGTCAGAAACACCTCAGTCTTCACAGCACAGAGTAGCTCAGCTCCTATCTCCCACCTAAGCCTGCCAGGATCCCCTGAGCAGGTATTCCTCTCCCCACCTTACCTGAAGGACTCAGGTCCTCTGGGGTGCTATCAGATGGAGCTTTGCACAGAAACACTCATGACTGCTTTTCCAGCAGTAGATTTGTGGTAAGCAGAGAACAAGGGGAGAGCCAGGCTCAGTTATCTCTTCAGCTAGCAATGATTCATATCTCTAGCTGCTATCTCTCAGGGGAAGGCTATAGGGCTGCACGCTACTGAGGAGAAGGGCATGCTCCCTCCCTCTTATTTTGAGGCTGTTCTTCCTCTTTGTGCAAAACTGAAAGGTTATCCTGTGCAATGTAGACATACTTCTAGTATTTTGATATATTCGGTCCTCTTAGTGCTGAGGACTCTGAAGTTGTTGCGCACATCCAGTGCCATTGCCTGCGTCCAGCTAGAGTGATGTCTCCAATAAAAAATTGGGGCAGATCAAAATCACTCTGCTCACCTTCCAACCTGACCAAAAGCTGTATGAACATGGTTAGCACTGTGACAAAGCCTGAATCTCTACACGCTGCCTTGAATCAGGTCTATTAATGCACTGTGTGCTACTCTGGCCACGTTCACCTGGTTTCTCGTTGGAGCTCAGGCAGATTTTGTGTGTGCACCAGAGCTACACCATGTAGCTTAGTTCCCTGAGCCTGTGGTGCGCTCCCTTTGTGATCCCAGTTCTTTTGCCGAGCAAAGATCAGTTTGGGCTGAGCAAAGGGCAAACAGGCTCTATGCTGTCTAGTGAAGCATGTGAAGCAAACGTGGTTTCACTGGACGGTACATTTCAACCACAGTTGTGTGCAAATTGCCCAGGTTATGGCGAATGCAAGAAGTAAGTTCAGTGCCCACAGATTGCAGCATGCTATAAAGAGTACTCTTTGTGAAAATGTTTGTTTTTCTCATAATAAAAATAATAGGATCACGTCTCATACTTGGGAGCAAATTTACAGTATCAAATGAATTTTTATATATATATCCATATATATATGTGTGTGTGTGTGTGTGTATACATGTGACAATGAGTCCTGAGATTCTATTAGGATTCAATCTTATAGTTCATTTAAATTCTAAGCCTAAAAAAAAAGCATCAGGAGCATCGTCATCAAGGGTAAACAAGTGATAACTGCAAAAAGAAAAGAACATTATTGGAAAACACATTCCAGTCATTACTGGAGACAGCTTTGCAATGTATTATGCCAGCACTTTAATGAAAAGCTGTGGAGGAAACATGTCTAATGCTATATTTCATCATCTTAAATATTTTGGTAAAAGAATAGAGTGGGAATAAAAAAAGATTTGCACAAAATAAATAAGGACTTACCACATTGAGTTAATCAAGGAAAAAAAAAAAAAAACATCCAGGCAAATGGCAAAGAGACCAATTAAACATTTTGTTTCATTTAATGTTGGTTGTGTTTGTTTCACTGAATATCAGTTATCAACATCAGTAGTTTATGAAGGAAATAATCTGCAATAAGTAGGATGGTTTACTTGAATTTTGTCTGAAGAACACTAAAGAGTGTTTGTTGTCCAAAAAATATGCAGTTGCCTGATACACACTGTCAGAAGGAAAGATTTGCTAGCTCATGGATTATGTACTGAAGATAAATTTCGAATGCATGTATTTGAAAACAATACCCCTGTCAATTTAAATGTACCATGAATACACAGTAGCTATTTTTCAAATTTTAATTACTGATGCTTTTTTCACTATGTGTTCTGCATTATTACCTGTGTATCCCAGATTGTTTCTTAGACAATGCTTGATAAGAATTAATTTTAAATTTTATGAAGCTGAGGAAAAGATTACTAGCCAGTGAAGGCACTTGCTGCATTGAAGCTCAAATATATGTCTTGAGCTTCTGACCTGAGTCGCCATTCAGCATTAAGGATAGTGTTTGAAAAATACAGTAATTTTCCAACAGGATCTGATTCATAGACCTAAAATTGTCACAGTGACTGGGTCAGACAACGGCAGTAGCTACAGAGGGAAAGTTCAAAAGGAGTCACTAATGACTCCCAAAGTCGTGCCCTGCGTTCCCATTTTGGGACACACGTAGCCTTCCTGTCAGGCAGCGTCTGCACGTGCTGTGGTCGGTCCCAGTGCCGGCACTGCGGCTGTTGGCTCTTGCTGAAAGGGAAGACAAAGTAGGCAGCTCGTTTCCAGCTACAGTTCCCCCTGGGTGATCGGGCTGGCCCACAGGAGATATTTCACTGAGAACACTTTAGCCATCGGCGAGCTTGCCACACCGATCTGGGCAGGATTTAGCCTCTAGACAGCACTGTACCGACAATGAAAAATCTTCCTTTGTCAGCAGAGAGGGCAGCTGCCACTATTTATAGTCGCAAAGTGCCAGCATATTGTCATGTATTTGTGGCTGCTATCGATTCCTCCTTTTTTATTTTATTGGAACAGCTTGGAACTTGTCAAGCTTTGCTTGGGTTGATTTGCAGCTAATTAATTCAACAGACATTTTTAATCTTGCAAATTTGTGACTTGTAATACAGTAATCAAGCTCCCGTGAGCAAACATTAATCAGTTAGGGGGGAAAAAGAGAAAGCCGTTGTTAGCTGTGTTCAGCGTGGTGCCCACAATGGAAAGAGAGATCTAGAAGAAATGCAACATCAGTAAATTCATCCTAGCTAAACTTTCATCATTCATCTTATGAAACATTCATCCATTTGATTTGTTTTGTACATGCAAGGAGTTGTATTTAAAAGAGGATTGCTGGGATTGAGACAGCTCTAGTTACCGTCAATGGGGAACTGGCCAAATTTCCTTCTGGTCATCGATTTCCTCATCCTCCAAAAAGTCATTCTACCCAGCAGCAGTGCAATTTCATTTCTGAGATGACTGCGCTGGTTGTAGAACAGTTTATCCTGGAGAAATGACTGTACCAAAACACATACAGCATTTAGCAACAGCACTAAGAACTGGGTGAATGAGTGGAGAAAATATTTTATTCATTGCTTTTAACACACAGGTGGATTTTAGCTACTTTGACGTGAAGCAGAAGGGAAAAAAATCTAACGTTGCCTATACTGAACCTGATCTCTAAATAAAGGCAGGCTTGTGATTAGCAAAGCATTTAAGTCCTTTCATAAGCAGGAAGGATGTAGGTTAGTACACTTGCAGTTTCTAAAAATCAGTAGGAACAAGTGGATGGTTTACTATTTAACCTAACTCTAGTACTTGGAGGAACACAGTTGGAGCAACACGGGACTTGGCAAGAGCTCACGGCTTGGCTGTACCCCCTCCTTGTACAGAGTTTTCAAGCCGGGTGCTGCCACAGCCCCCTCCGGTCCGTCAGCACAGGATGCACGTGTATGTACATCAATGAGAAATCTGTACATACATTTTGTTGTGGAAGCATCTCCACTGGCAACCTTAGCAGAGAGGCCAGAGATCAAAAAGTCACAAAAGCAAAGAATTGATTCCTTCGGTCAGGATTAAGAGATGTTTGTGAAACACTGTGGAAAAGCTGCCCCTGCTGTTTCAGTGAAAAAAAGAGAGGAGCAGAGTCTTTTAACAGCAAAAAAGAAGCCCAACAAACCTTAATGCCAAAATACTATTTATGGTGCAATTACTCTCTCCTCTAGGAAAGATGTTGAGTGAGGAAGTTCTAGATACGTTACAAACTAACTGGAACACACAGGGAGACAGTGAAAGATACTTTTTAGATATAACTTCGTTGCTATTGACAGGAGTTGTTTATTAGCAATAAGATATAAAGGTGTCTCAAACTAAGGCCTGGGAGACAAGGATTTTGTATGGCTGTTATGCCAGTGATTGTTAAATTTAGAAATCGTAGATCTTTATAATAGATTATAGGTCAAAGAACTTTTTTTTTTTATTATTTCCTTTACAGAGGATAAATCTCAGATGGCTTCCACAAAAAAACATAAGGTTTAAAATAGGCTCAGAAGATGGGCTTTTCTGTATATGGAATATTACAGGCTTGGTGTTGTTCGAGTGCTTGTGCGTTTTCTCATGTTCTCAGTTTCTCATGCAGTATGTCCATAAGCAAATAGTGGATTTGCAAGTCCATGTTCCTTTAGCGCTGATAGTCCTGACATCAACTTATTCCTGCACAGCTGAGGAGCACATACATGGTGGGGTGGGTACACTTGTAAAGGTGTACAGCAGGAAAAAAATAGAGAAGATTAGTAGATGATGTGGTAAAAGCCTTATTATAATAAGGGAACAGCTGCAAATCTTTACAGTAGGTGAGCCCTCACAGTATTTGTTCATGCTCAGGTATTCTGTCACTCACCTCATCATGGAAATCACTGCTGAAGGACTTTCAACTGTATTATCAGTTATCATTTTTTGCTTGTTTAGAAGCAGGAACAGTATCACCCTGATTTCAGCAGAAGTCGCTCTGGAGGCATCCATAGCCTCATGCATGATCTGTAAGTATAGCATGTTATGACAGGTCTGTTTTCTTCAAAGATTCACTCAAACAAGTCTGCAAAATTTACTAGAAACTGTTCTTTTTTTCCTTGCTTCCATTTTCCTCCTATGCTTATGAGTCTCATATGCAAACCCCACCGATGAGAGAAGACAACACTCAGGTTATCTAACAGATTTTTTTTTCCTCATGTAGTAGTACAATACTCAAAAATTCCTTTGCATACACCTGGCTATTGAGGTAACCTCTATAGTTATAGAAGGAAAAGCAAGTTAAAGATGCAAATACTGAAGTAATTTTATCGAGTGCAAAGCAGGAACATTTTTAAAGATAGCTGTCACATTTTGCTGCTCAACTGATCTTACTTCATCATTCCAAAGCCTTGGTATATGCCCATAGCAACCCAGAAGTAAATATCTTTTGTTTCTGAGATAATTTCTGACTCACAGAACAGCCACTAACTGGAGATCGTGTTGGATTAGGAAGCACAGATCCTCTATCCCACTGCGGTTCTTCTTTAACAGGACTGCAGTTCCTTTAAATCAATTCCCATTGATTCTCAAGGGCAGAAACTGTCCCCTGCGTAATTTGTTCTACTTGAGGGGACAGATATTTTGCTGTCGATTCTTTGAGTTGTGTATTATTAACAAGCTAATGTTTATTCTAACAAATAAGCATCACTGTATTTTCCTGCAGGTGCCATTCCGTGTATAAGGCTGCCTCAACAGAAGGCAGCTGGCTCTGTTCTTCTTCCCATGCTTACTTACCTACATATTTAATCAAATGCTAACTTAACAGTTGTTGTTTCTCATGCTGCAGAGCCATGCAAAACCCAGGTTGACTTCTGGATTTGACCCATGGCATTAGCAAATGAGAGAGTCATCTTCTCACTGTAAGCTGAGTGCATTGGAAATGGTACCCACTGGGACGCAATAAACACAGTTCCTTACCATATTGATTTTTTAGTAATTTTCCAGAGTACAGCTGTGCTTTAAAACTTTGTGCAGCTCTCTGTAATCTTCTTGTATTAAAAAAAGAAAAGAAAAAAAAAAGAAAATAAAAGAAAAGAAGAAAAGAAAAGAAAACAAACATTAATTGTTCTTCCTCAGTATATATTTTTTCTCTTGAAATTTGTCAGTTAATGGAGCAGTGGACATTCCAAATGGATTCCTACAAAAACTATTCATAAACCCAGTAGTAAGTAAAAAGAGCATATTCTCCAGTCATTACATCAAAATGTATACTCAGATAAGGCTAACTAATTTGTGCGTGCTTCCACCCTTCATCTCTCAAGATACAGAACTCGAAGTTTGTTTTCAGATTGACTGGTGAATTTGATTTGTTTAGGGGAAATGTGTGCAAAGATGTTTCTAGGCTATTAGTAAAACAGGTAAGCCTTCCAAAGCGATTTCATGTGAGGCAAATGATCCTAAAAGAGAGACTTGATAACAGTTGTGCTTATAAAACCTTCTTGGATGATCTACAGCTAAGCAAAAATAAAAACAAACCAAAAGACACTCTTAAAGGACTGATAGAGAAATTCTGCCTGGTGAACATGTCAATAAGTCATGCTTACACCAGCACTCTGGACAGGAGCATTTATTATACTGGGATTTGCTTTGATTACAGGCAGTTTATAATCATAAAGGGCTTCCCTGAAGGTCCACTGTAGCAAATGGATGACTTTCTTTTGACTTTAATGGAGTCCAATAAGCCCCAGGAGTAAGCACATGGGCATTTTGCTTTTAAATTTCACAATGCCTCTCTAAGTGAAATTTATTTTTAAGGAATCTCTTTAATAACTATTTTACAGCTCACTTGAACTTTACTGTCAAGTGAAACTGTCAGTCATTGTGCACCCAATACTGATTAGGCTAAGTCAATGAAAATGTCTGAGGAAGGAATATCAGGCTTTGTATTAAAAAACAGTCCACTGGAAATAATACTAAAGCATTTCTAGGTCTTCCAATTCTGCTAGTCACTGGATGAGGCCAAGATACCTGGCTGGATTCCAGGATAAATTAAAATAGCTGTTTAAATTTTCAGATGGCTTATTAATATATTAATAATATTTTAATATTTTCTATGAAAAAAGTATCCTTTAAGCTATACATTTCAGTTTCAAGAAAATTCTCTCTATAAAGCCCAAGTCACTGGGCGTTAGGGCAGCAGGGGAAAAAGTGGACAAGTGGGAGCAGTGAAATTTTATCCTAAGTTCAGGCAACAGTCCGCCTGCTTTCCCCGCCAGCCTGCCACCCCAGCCCTCCACGATACTTGCCTGTCATGCTTTCGCCACTGAAACCCCTGAAAATGGATCTAGGATTTGGATCCTGACAAACGTCATCTCAGTCTTTAGTGCTGGGTCACCCAGAGGAGGGACAGAGGCACCTTGACGGCACAAGGGTAGGATCAGGCAGGTGCAGGTAGATCCTCTTTTGTTCCAGTTTCTCCAATGGCTACCACTGACGCAGCTGAACTGGTGATGGGGAGGGGGACTGCTTCTTCTTGGGGCAGATGTTGCCTGTGAGCACTGAGACTTGGGGATGTTATTTGTAGCATGCCTCTATGAAAAGGAAAGGCGGCGAATAATAGTTATGATGCAGTGAAGGGGATGCCTATGTATGTGAAATATGCCAAAACACTGAAACGTCAAGCTGGATGCCTAGTCTGTAGAGGTTAGCACTAAGAAGACGAAGAAGTTTATTAGCTGGTGCAATGCAGTCCTCAAAAATGCAGTTTGTAGTTCTCTGTCCTTTGAAAACTGATACGCATAGGGAAAAACCAAGGATTGCCTTTACTGTTGTTTCACATGAAGAAAAAAATTTTTACATCTGTTTCAAAGGTGTGCCTTTTAGCCTCTTTGTGTTTTATGAAATAAGGCCTGAAAAATACTTCTCTCCCCTTCAAAATCAGATTATCTTTTTCTGCTTAGGTTTACATAAAACTATAAAGCCTTGAGTTCTCTGAGAACCTGAGATTTTCACAGCCCCACTCCCTCCCCCCAGAAAAAATCTGAGTAACTGAGCAAGAATACCTGACAAACATTTTGGGGAAAGCTGCAATACCATGCCACGCCAAGAAATCTCACACTCCAGTTTTCTAATTTTCCACCTAGTTCTGTGGCAAGAGCAGGAAAAATTAAAGGCCACGACGTGCAGGATGTGCAAGTGTAATTGGCAATTACCAGTGGCTCTGCCACCGTAGTACATAGGTTCAGCACACTGTGAACATCAGTGACTCCTCATTTTGGGCTGCCAGAGATGAAAGTTGGTCAAAACCACACATCACTTTTGAAAATCATAACCAAAATACAGGGAGCTTAGAAAGGTAAAATTAAGAAAAAAAAAAACCAAACCCAAAAAACGACTTTCAGGATTTCCTTGTTTAATAGAAAACAAAACCGAAAGAAGGCATGAATACATTTTTCTCTTTCATAAGTTATATGTAAACCTTATGCACACACTTCAGAAGTACAAACCCTATGTTTTCACAGACCAGTCAAAAAAAACTAACAGACCAAAACCGTTTCAGTTTGTGATGCTCCCTGCTGTGATTTCTTCAAGCCAGGTGCCTAGTGCAGGATTCATGACACCAAATTGCTTGTACCCATATTGTGACCGTCAGCAGTGGGACCTAACAGTAGGACTCAGAAGAGCCAACACATTGCACGTTCAGTAATGGGATGTATTAGGTTGTTGCTACTAAAGACAGGAACACATCTCCAAATTTGTCTGTCTCCTAGAAGTAGGCTTTTTTTGTGAAATTCATTCCCAGAGCCTGAAGTCTTCTCTTGCACCTGCACACTCAAGTTGTGCATTTCGGTAGAGAAAACTGCCTGCTCCTCTTCCTAGGCAGGAACGGAAGGGAAAGCTGGGACTTCCTCTGTGCCAGGGGCTGTTAGCTGGAGCTCTGGGACCATGATGTGAGCCCAAATCCCTGCTCATCCTGAGTGGACTCAAGTCAACACTTTCTTGGAGACTGTCCTGTCTGCAGGAGGAGGAACACCGTCCCTCTCTCCAGATGAGAAAAGGTCACCGTGAGGGCTGAAATGCAATGGTGCTGGGCGCAGGCAGGAAGGCCCAAGAGGAGCTGTGACTCTGTGGTCCAAGGTGGAGGCTGATCGTCCCTTTGGGGACGGCTCGGTGCATGGGGCCTCTGCCTGGGCTGGGTGTGTACACACAGGCTCTGCAGGAACATCACGTGGGGGATCCCCACCACATGGGCACATCCCACATAGATCCAGATGTGTGGGTACATCCCAGGCAAGCTCCCAGGACATCTATCCGATCAGTCCCCGGGAGACGTAGGCACAGGATCCCTGGCCCTGTGACGCTCAGGTGGCCTCGGTGGAGGATGGATGTGTAGAAGTTCACCCGAACTGAGATGGTGGTGCCTCTGGGCACACAGAGTGGCACATCTTCAAGCATTAACAGTGTATTTCTGCCTTCCAGGAGCTGCAGTCCCAGAGGTAGACCAGATCTCATGTGATGCCTGATAAAAAGTAAATGACTTCCTAATGCTATAAAAAGCCTGTAAAAAAATGCACATGCAAATAGACTCAAATACTTGAAATTCAAATTCCAATAGTATATTCTGTGTTCATTCCTATGTTATTATTACTAAAATATTTTTTTTTTTCCAGAAATCATGAAGTTTCCTGCTTTAAGTTGTTGCATGATATTAAATTAATTCCAATGAGTGGAATTTTTACTGTATATGTCCTGGGTTTAGTTTTTCAGTTATTTTTCGTAAATGCATTTTACATCTAACTACCTCAGCTGCCTTTTATTTTGTTTTGGCACATATGAAGTCATGCACTTTCTATATTTGGGGATTTGGGGGGGAGGAGTTCTTTCCATTTTGAATAACCAGGTTCAAAGCCATGATGATCAATTTATAGGGGAGATCAATTTAACAAGACATCATTATTGACAGTTGCAGAACATACATTTTATTTTTAGGTTCCGTTGGGGTATAGTTTAACAAAAAACACCATAAGCTGCTTATTAATTTGCCTTAAAAAATGTGTGCTCTTTCCTATTCAAGTTGTGTTATTTAACTCTTCTCTTGTACACAATTTATGTGACAAAGACTAACGTAACAGTTGGCAGATAAACAGCAAATTGAACAGAATGGACCAATAGTTTCTCAGTTCTCTGTTGTAAACTGTTGCATTATACACTGACTGTGCTAAAATAATTGTTACTGTGCTTATACTCCTTAGTCACCGTTGCTGAAATAAAGTGATGGAAGATCACATTTGTGTTTATGGAACAGTGTAGATATCCCCCCAGTACAAGCACAGTGACTTGAGGTGAATGATAATCATTGCAGAACTTGTGCTTTGACTTGTAAACATTGTAAAAATGTATTTGGTATTTTATTTGAAATGAAGAATCAAAATAGTTATTAAAAAAAAAGAAATCTTCCTGTAAATATATATATTCTGAATCCATGTATACAAACATTCCTTTAGAGTTCAGATTGTGAAGAGTGTCTTTATTGGCTAGAGACCGACACCATAAGCTGCTTATTAATTTGCCTTAAAAAATGTGTGCTCTTTCCTATTCAAGTTGTGTTATTTAACTCCTCTCTTGTACACAATTTATGTGACAAAGACTAACGTAACAGTTGGCAGATAAACAGCAAATTGAACAGAATGGACCAATAGTTTCTCAGTTCTCTGTTGTAAACTGTTGCATTATACACTGACTGTGCTAAAATAATTGTTACTGTGCTTATACTCCTTAGTCACCGTTGCTGAAATAAAGTGATGGAAGATCACATTTGTGTTTATGGAACAGTGTAGATATCCCCCCAGTACAAGCACAGTGACTTGAGGTGAATGATAATCATTGCAGAACTTGTGCTTTGACTTGTAAACATTGTAAAAATGTATTTGGTATTTTATTTGAAATGAAGAATCAAAATAGTTATTAAAAAAAAAAAGAAATCTTCCTGTAAATATATATATTCTGAATCCATGTATACAAACATTCCTTTAGAGTTCAGATTGTGAAGAGTGTCTTTATTGGCTAGAGACCGCTGCCTCCCGTGGCAGAGGTTACATGTGCTATAGTAAAGAACACAGTGTGTGAAGTATTTGGTGTACTGCAGTACCATAGTTCTTTTGGTCTGTTAAGTAAGTTGCAATTTGTGATGAAATGAAGTTGAAAGTAGTGCTTCATACTAACAAATTTCCTTGGTTACAACTTGATTTTTCTTGTAAAACTTAAAAGGAAAACTTGAAAATTTTATATATTTGGATTTTGTAGATTTTTTTTATTTTATTGCAACACAAGGTACCAAAATCATTAAATAAAGTACACTGTGGTCATTTTACCATGGCTCTAGCGTCTTTTTTAAAACTCTCTTATCCTGGTGGATCGGCAAAAGGATGCTAACTTCTGAGCTTCTGAAATTATTACCAAACAAGACAAAAGCTGGCCCAGCTTGGACAATGGTTTGGGACAGATGATCTCCAGAGATCCTTTCCACCATTAATTATTCTATGATTCTAGGCAGTATTATCACAGGAACTCCCACCCCCCAGTGCAGGAGTGATGCAAGTGGCTCCCTGACCACCTCTGGGACTGTGAGAAAACTCGACCTGGGACTTGGACAATCTTACCTACCGGTGTTGTGCCAGCAGGAACCCCCAGGAAACCACCAGATATCCCAACAAGCATTTGCCCAGAGCAGCAGAACTGGGTGCTCTGGCCACCGTGGTTGGGGCCCTGAGTGCTGTCTTGAAGGAAGATCTCCAAAAAAGCTGTCCTTGCCCAGGGAGCAGGCCAGCAGGTCCTCCCCGCTCCTTGGCCCCTCAGAGCCAAAGTGCTCTCTGACATGGGGCCACACTCCCCAGCTGCCCCCCAGCTGGTCCACAGCACCGAGGAGGGGAGAAGCAAGAGGAGCCTGACCCTGTCACCAGAAAGGGGGATTTCTGGGCTCTGCTCTCAGGGCTGTTGGGGGAGTGCAGAAACCCAGGACTCCTTCATCACCTCAGAAGAGCTCTGCTCACAGGGGAGAGAAGAAGGTGCTTTGTTGCTTTTGTTCCCCCTTCAGACTCCTGAAAGCGTGGCTGTTCAGTGAGCCCCATTGAGTAGTGGGGGAGGGAGAGCTGAACCTCACCCCAGTCTTGCCCTGAGCCAGACAATTGGGAAAAACTCCAGAGAAGATGCAGCTGCTTCCTTGATCTTACTGTGTTCAAACCCCCTTTGGGTTGAGGAGGGTTTAGTTTCTTCTATTTCTGCCTCCTGGGCAAGTGCTTTAATCATTAAACTATTACACAGATTGTTGCTGTCTTTGGCAGCATCTCCAATGCCTTAATAGCCCTCTTGGACTTCATTGCCACATTTGTGTGTGCAATGTCACCCCAAGCAACACCCAGAGTTTGTGCAACGAAGGCCAGCACCCCGATCTCTCTGCCTGTCTGTCCCATAGCCATGCTCCCACTCCTTCTTAGATGCTGCTTCTTGGCCTCTCTCAAGTGACCAAGAAAGGGAGACGAGGGGAAAACAACCTACCAGACAACTAAATAATTAACGTGAGTTCAAAAAGAGGAAAGAATATGTATGAATATATCTTGGGTAAGTGAATTTGACTGCAAGTAGGGATGATATGTGACTGACAGATTCTTCAAGGTTTTGTTTTTCATGTGTATCTTGTTGTTTGGCTAAGGGTATAGAGGGAGCAGTTTGTTATTTTAGCTTGGCAAAGCATAATGGAGGGAACAGCAGCCCAGCAACGCTACCGGTAGCTGTCTTATTTCAAACAAGTCCCAAATCCTCAGTCCCTGTAATCCTGTGACTCCACACCAAAGGCTCAGAAACCAAAAGGCAACTGATAGAAACACACTCTTAAATAGTTTTCCTAACCATTCCTTCTGCCCCCTAGAAGACATCAAAGCCACAATCTTGAGCACCAGAAAGTCATTTCATGACACCCCATAAGTAGATAATCAGTGAGGTGAAACAGCATCCCCCAGAAAGGCAGCACGAGGAGCATCTTTTGGTCTTCTCCGCTGAGCTGGACTGTCCCACGCCCCCAGAGGAACACTTGCCTTGAGCAAGCGGGGCGGCTGGACTGACCAGCCTTTCCAAAGCCAGGAGTCTCCACCTAAAGATCTTGTCCTTGCATTTAGGTGTCTCTGAAAGGAGCTGGAGACCTCTAACATGGCTTCCTACTCCTCTCCCCAAATGCGGGGCTTCATGGGACACATTAACTGGATGGGTAGCTGCCATGGCATGGGACTAGTTAGCTTGAGGTAAAAGGGATTTAACTTAGCATGTTTTTAGGCAAATTATTAACCTCTGGGGCAAAAGCTTTCTTCAGGGGGCTTTTAATGTAAACCTTCTGCATGAAAGAAACAAAGCGGTTTCTTTTTAGGCTGAATGAACAGCAGACAGCTTAATTAGATTCCTAACAAAGGAATGAGAGAAAATTTTTGCAAGTGGCTTGAAAAGTGCTTATTCAGAGCACTTCTTGTCTTTCCTGCCTTAAAAGAAGACAGAAATATTTACAGTTCCAGTAAAAAAACACGCTGAAATACTACATCCAGGGACTTGGTAATAAAAGCCCCAAATGTCTTGGCAAAATTATTCAAGCAGGGGTTTTCTCCTACTTTACATAGCTTGGGAGCTAGTAAGAGGCTTGACTTAATACTGCTAATAATGCACCTAGAGACCCGTGTGCATGGGAAGGAGCAGTGTCTTCCTACCACAGCAACGGGAAACTTGGAAAGCGAGATCAGAGATGAGAAGTTACTCTTCTTCTCCTGAAAGCTGCACAAGTATAAAATGCATTTGTTCAGTGACTTCAGAAATGAAGCTGGAAAGTAGGAAAGTACCCATATTGTATAGTATTTTTGCTGTGGGAGCATTTCAGACCCATAGTCAAGCACAGAACCACAGATGAATTTGATGTGAAGATGGGTTGGAAACCTGCTCTCTGGCATGTTTTTGGGCTGAGCGAATTCTAAAGTACACTACGCTCCAAAGTATGTTGTCCACAGAATAACGCATATTTCAACCACTTTACATCAACGTTATTCTCACGTGCTCACCTGCACTTCTTTTCACTGGGCAAGGGGAAGAGAGCTCGATTTGCTGACGAAAGCGTAGCTCCAGAGGATGTAGAGCCAGACTGGCTGGAGGGGCTTTAGCTGCCTTTGCTGCCACCTAGCACGCACCGGGCCATGCATATCATAGGCTTCACGTCTGCTCTTAAGCAGTAGGCTTTTCCAGGATGGAAAGATTTCTCATTCACAGGAGGCTACACAAAAAAAACTGAGGACAAAGGGATGCTCATACTTACTGTGTTTTCCAGTAACCAAGTCATTTATTTTTAATCAGGCTCTTGTTAACTGCCGTGAGCATAAACTGTACTGCTATGATCACACCCAAGAAATGCATGGTGTTTTCCGCTACTGTGTGACTGCTACATACTCTCATGACATATCATTAACGAAGCAGACCAGATTATGGAAGGCAAGATCACTGATAATGTCCCAAAACATGGAAGGATAAGCTTAAGTACATTACCATTATAAATATTGGAATTGAGCTAATGGATTATTACTGATATTGTGGGCTGCTGCAGTTCTCATAGTTTTAAGCAAGTTAATCTTGTATTAATTTGAAATTTCCTGTGTCTGTAAAGACTATAGCAGTCCAAATTTGAAATGTGATCAATTCATTAAACTCCAAAGGTCATTTAGATACTGACCCAACTTCATTTTTAACATCTGTGACTAGTGGGGCTCTGGCAGTAGCCACTGTTAGTAGTTCCTCTATATCTTCACTAGCATTGACCCTACTTTATTCCATTTGTTAGCTTAGTGCACTCTTCTGCCATGCCAGCGGATCCACCATTAGAGTGAAACAAATGCAGTTTTCTTCCCTGGGCCGGTGTGAGACAAGAGGTACCATGACCAGCCTCAGCTTAGCCACCTTCTGCAAACCAGCTATTTCACAACTTGTAGTTACGTGTGAGGAAGAGGGAAGATCTGGAGGCTCCTTCAGACTGAGCGAGCAGCATTATGCAACTCAGCCCTTCCTTATTGCACATTTGTCCCTACTGATGTTTTTTTCTCGTCTGATGATTTTGTAACTCTTCCAAGCTTCTCCCTTTAAGGCATTTTCTTTTTGTGTTTGTTCGTTTATTTTAAATGCCCGTTTGCCTCTAATATTTGTTTTTGTGTTTTCCTTTGGGGATTTGTTTTTGCTTTGGGTTGTGCTTGCCATCTGTTATGTTTGAGTCTACATATCAAATGCTGTCACCTTTTTGTGCCAATTTTGATTCCAGCCGATCGCGTTGGTGCAGCAGTGGGAGAGGAGCTGTGTGGTTACATTACAGGTGTGTGGCGTTTCATCAGAGGTCTGATGTCCTGAGGAATGTCCTAACAGTGTCCTGATAAAAGCAGGAAAATTAACCTATCAACTTCTCTGACTGGTCAGTGTTTTGTTAGGTACCCTGTGCCATCTTCTGCCTACAGTTTTACCCCAGGATCTGTTGTGCTGACTTGGAATTTCTTTCACTTTTGTGTGTGACTCCACCTAGCCCATATTTTAAAATCTAAAAAAAAAAAAAAACCAAACCCAAAATAAGGCGACCCTGCCTTAGCTGGGCCATAATGTCCTAGAGCACTCACCATTTCCAGGGAACGCAAATAATTGCCATGTGCTTAAACTCTGCTATAGCATAAAGCATATAGCATGCCTTAATGATATCCCTTAATGAGCATCTCCAAATATCATACCCATGTGAGCAGCATACACAGTGCAGTGTATTCTGTGTTTGTAAAGGAAAAATGAGGTTGAAGCTTAAGTTCCGCGTTACGGTTTGAGAAGCACTGGTGCTCACACAGCGGTTACAGCTCTCCCCTCTCTGCCCCAAGCGATAGCAGGTAGGACACTATTGGCAATTAAGAATAAATATGCCTCATGGTTATATCTTTCTTTAAAGTGACATGAACTCCTACGTGTGACTTGTAACTAATAATGAATCAAGTTCAGCCTTTAGATGGACTTTTGCTTCTATATCTGATCCATCTGACCTTTAAAGTTATAATTATCCAACTCTTGTTCTATTTATGTATTTAGCAGGATTTTACATTTGGGCACATCACCTTATCCCAAACTGTTACTCTGTGCTGGTAAGACATGAGACTTCAGTGATAATGGCTTCTTCAACACCCTAATGGGACAGGATTTCACTGAAGTGGTGTATTATATAGCATATAAAATTAATTTACCTTGCCTGTAGAGCACCTCTGTGAGGCTTTGTTGCAGAAAGGCTTACAGAGTGAAACTTCTCTGGTTTCCCTGTATGGATTGCTAGAATCAGACATCTTAAGAAAATATGCAATTACATGAGAACTGTTCTTGGAAATTTGGGGATGCAAAGAGTGTGGTCCTCCAGATTCATTCTCAGTGCTCAGCTGGACCTCTGACACACCATTTGCTTTTCCTCGTCGTGGTGAGACTTTAAAATGTGGGCTGGGGAGCAGGGCACCGAAAGGACCATTTCTGCTCCTGCCCGATCCTGTTACCCAGCCACCTACATGATGTCACCTGTGGCTTCTGCCCATTTAAAAGGTTCTTGTGCCTCCTGCTTGGCACAGGGACATTGCTGCTTGGTCTGGATTCGTCTCACCCGTCGCACAGCCCTATGGAATTGCACAAGGGCAAGCTGTCTGGCAGGAATTTGCCAGCCTCACCAGTGCGTGCCTTGGTTTAGATGGCGATATGGGCTAATGATCTGATCCAGCATGGCACATCCCCTCCCTGAGCGGTGGCTGAGAAGTCACTGCACTGTATTTCCAATCAGGTATGCCATTCCCCTGGTAGTGCATGCAAGTAGGACATGAGAAACCTCAATTTTAAATTTTACTTTTTTCAACATTGTTTTGAATACATATCTCATAAAACCTTTTCTTTAATTAACTTTTCTTGCATAGATAATTCATTTTTGCCAGCAGCCTATGCCACAGGATGCTCCTGACTGTGCAGAGAGATAATATACTCTCTTTCTATTTCTGCCTGAAGCAGAATTAAAATAGGAAGGGAAGTGTTTGGTTGCACTGTTATCCTTCGGAGTACTTTTTCTTGTGTGCACAAGTGCAACATCTTTTGAGATCATAGCTCTCATATTTCCTAAAGGAAGAGGAAGAAAAAATAGGGCAGCCTTAGAGAAAAACAAAAAATCTTGGAAGAACATAAAAGTCTTGTGTTCATTACAGTTTGCCTTGAAGACTTTATCCGACATTTCTCTGAAACCTCAGTTATCAGAAGCAGTAATTTGCTCTGCATTATCTACTACCTCGATTCAAAAGAAGTACTAAAGAGGTGCCATTTGAATTCATACAGGAAGCCAGATCTCAAGGGAGATGCTCTGCCTCTTACGAAGGCAGCTGGTGTAGGGGAAAGAAAGCAGAGAAGCTTCTGGGCTCGGGATCTCTCTGTTATTTATCTTGCAGCCGCCTGGGACAAATATACAAAAACTCTGTGCCTAGGTGACAAGGTGTAAGCTTACAGACCAGATCGTGTAGCAGGAGCAGGCAGAGCCGGCGAGGAGATACAGCCGGTCAGACATGGTAGGGAGCGTGAGTAATGGAGCCGGGCACTGTCACCTGCTGCCTGGCCAGAGCTGAGCTTTTATCCATGGCAGGGCAGCACTCCATGTCCTGGCACCTTCCAGGTCCCACATGTCCCTTTTTTTAAGCAGAGGTTGCAAATAGGACTTTTTCATACTGGCTTTTTCAGACCACATCAGGCTGCATGAATAACTCGCTCCTTATGTGCCAGCTTGCATTGCTGCTGTCTTAGACAGTAGACAGCGCTGAGCTGAGCCCTTCCTGCAAGCTGTCAGGACACGGATGAAGGATTTGGTGCTCAGAGATGCTCAGCTGAAGTGTTCAGAGGAACAACCTCTGCTTCAGCAATGTGGTTTTCCACTTGTGCCAAGGCAGCAATGCTTTTAAATTCCCCATGCCCTTATTGTTTCTGACAGCAGAAACACTGGCTGCAAACTACCAGACAATATGCCTGGGCAAAAAAATGAAAAAACGTGGGCCAAAATGGTAGCAAACCATCCCTTTTCATGCTGTAAACTTCCCCGTGCAAAGATCCTTCCTTCCTTCCTTCACTTGCCCTTAGATACCTGCAGAGACAATGCAATTTGGGGGTTATTCCATGCTACGCGTTACGGCTTCTGTATTGTAAGTGTGAAAAAGCAGAGCTAACTTCAAGGGGTGGGCAGACAGGGCTGCTTTCAGACTGGCCAGGGCAAATGATTTTGGGGATCAGGCATATAAAAAGAGTTTTCCTTTCATCCTAAAAAGGGGCATAACTGCACTGTCTGAGCCACACTGAGCCATCTTGCATTTTGACAGCTTTTCTAACTCAAGATAACCTGTCTTGCTAAATATTAACCCATCTCTGTGCTGGCGGCAGCTGAAATTGATGATTTTTATTAGGATGGTTGTAATGGGGCAGTACTGCTCACTAAACAAAGGGGCAAAATGTATGTAATGGAAAGGGGGAAAAAAAAAGAAAACAGCCCAGCACCCTGTGCAGGAACAAACGTTTCCATTACACCTGGGCTGTTGTAAGACAAGTGGATTCCTGGGAGAAATAAACCTTCAGCTTTTTCTGCTGAAATGCAAGGTAAACCCAGCACACGCACAGAACAGTATGGGATCCCGGGACAGAAAACGTGGATCATGTGCGTATGAATTACCTGGAACCAGTCATGTTTTCTTCATTTTATTTCACGCAGCTGCCAACACTTGCTGCACCTCTTAAAATTGACTTTGCCCCACCCCAGCAGCGGCACATTTATATTGGAATGAATCACCACCACCACCTTCTCCCTACGCAGCCTGCCTGTGCTCAGCCAAATGTCTTTTCCTCTCCCCAGCTGCAAAATAGTAGCTGTTCCCAGCAGCTGAGTATTAAATCTGATTAAATTTGATAGAAGCAGGTCCTCATTCTGTCCCAAAAGAGCCAATACTACAGGCTCACGTGATTTCCTTCGACTGCCTGTCTCCGCTGCCATCTCTTGCCTGGCGCGCTGCCTGGAAACGTGGAGGGACTGTCAAAACAGGACAGCTTGCCAAAGAAATAAAGCTCCTTCTGAACAACAGGCCCAATATAAAAATTTCAATCTTTTTCAGGAGGCCCCCCCTCTACGGGCGAAATTGCATCTTTATATTTGAGTGTATCGGTTTCCCTTGTTGCCAAACCTGCCAGTCCTCTGTGTTTTACCCTGGAACTCAGGGATGTGGGTACTGCAAATATTTGTTGAGGTGGCAATGCTACTCTGGAACCTGAGTGTTTCTGGCTTTATTTGCCCCAGTGTGACCATGCTGCTAATATGGATGCCGTCTCCTATTTTACACATTGGAAATGGGGCCCAAATCCTCAGAGGTGGGCAAATTCCTCACGGATTAAAATGTTCCTATAGACTTAGTTCCTACAATTACAGAAATCTACATTAAGATTAGGAGCTTGGGCTCCAGAAATCTTTATTTGCTTGCTATCCATGTTTTGCTGCATGGTTTGAAGAGATCTGTTAGAAATCAGCTCATCTACAGAAGCTATTTGGTTCACCAGCTAATAAAAAATGATTAAGCATGACAAAGCAAGCGTGAATGATATCATCCTGACATTTGCAAAGCTCAGGTAGATTGAATAATAATGGTCTGCTATTTGCCTTGCAACAGCAGCTGAAATAGGTTCCATGCTCCTGTTTATACCAAAGAAACAGGGCATCACACATACACACGCATACAGATACCTCTGCTGCTGTGTAAGTAATAAAGTCAGACAGTATCTGGTCCTGTAGCCATTAACGGTCAGAAGACATTAAGAGTTAAGAAACCTAAGAAAGATGGATTAATGCATTCCAACGGCTGAGATTTTCTGGCTGCCTTTTTAGGTCAGCTCTCTACTGCCATTGCTCCTTGAGGTGTGTTTTTGGGCACTCGTGGGTCCTTAGCCACCCACATGCTGAGTTCTCCTGACTCACCTTGCTGCAGAGAGCAACAAAAGCCATCCTCCAATTTTAAATGCTTGTAAAACTGTACATCTGCTGGCTCAGATGGAGAGCTTTGCAAATGAGGCACTGAGCATGGAATAACCAAAGCGACTTGAAAGTGGTGTGTTCAGCACGACTTCAGATCTATGTACGACCTGGTTGCTGCACTAGAAGAGCGGAATAAATTGCATAGTATAAGACTGTCTGTTGGTGCGTTTATTACAGCTGCTATGCAGAAAGCTTATTGCCTCCCAGAAATGGTATTTGTGGATACTGTACATATGACAGAAAAATACCAGAGGCTCTTTATATAAAGCTTTCTCACCTGTTAGAACAGCAGTCTTCCCTTATAAGGTTTGCTGTCTATGGGTATCTTAAAGGTGGTGGTGGGATGTGCACAAAGACCAGAACTTAACCAAGTTAGCTCCTTCAGCTCTAACTTCTTGTGGCTGTTTGGCCACACCTGAACCAGCCCTGGGCCGAACAAGATATTTCAGGGCACCTGAGGCACTGAAAACAGGGTGGCTGGGCCAGCCTGGCTGCTGCCCCTTCCCCTGACTGCTCTGCAAAGGCAGTCCCGCCGCAGTGCAGCGCCATGCACTGCCCCTACTGCAAGGTGAACCTCAGTGCTGCGTCTGCAGGTACTCGAGCTTGCTTCACTCCCCTGCAAAGGCAAAGCTTTAGTGTGATTCAAGCCTTGTCCTGCACGATCCTGGGTATCATCATGGGGAGCAGGGGAGTCTGCAGGAAAGAATATAGGCCAAGACTAGTGAGAGAGAGGAATTGGCTAGCAAGCCTGACTTCTAGCTTGCTGCCGAGGGGAAATAGCAACCGTGACGTGCTGCTACCTGATAAGCAAGTCTCATACAGCGCTGACTACTAGATACCTTCCACTAGAGTCCACTGGCTTATAGTTTGCTCCAGACACGCCCCAAGGGCTGCTGAAGTCTTCTTCTGAGGCTGCTCCTCCCAAACGAGCGCCCCTGCCACTGCTCAACTCGGATGGCAGCTTTGGTCCTGGAAACACCCATCAGGGCTGCTACGCTTCTGTGCTGGTGCCAGGTTTTGTAAGGAGAAAAAGGAGCCAGGAAGTTTTGTTTCTGTAAACGTGACTCGAGTGTTCAGAATTAGGATTCCAAAACTAGTTTGGGGTTTGGGTGTGCTTGTTTCAGTTGTGGGGCTTGGTTTATATTTTCATTAATGCCTTCAGGGACTAAGCCAAGTTGCAGTCAGCCTTTTCCCTCAAGCTTCTTCTCACAAAGCAAGATCAAGATACCAAAAAGTCTATCTGGAATGTGGAAATCTATGGTAAAAAACATTAATCAAGCAAGCATGCAACTGCTGTGCCCACTAGTTAAGAAAATTAATCCACTGCATGATGGGCAAAAGAAAACTAATCCATTTCTGAATGGACAGGACACTTCAAAAGCTTTGGTGGATCTGTCTAGGAGAGTGGTTTTTACATGGTAAGGAGAAAACTGATCATTGAAGTGTCTGGAGAGCTGGCAGCTCCATCACAGCAGTTGAAATAGGAGCTCAGAAATGTTTCTAGATACCTTTGGTAGACTTCAGATAGACCAAAAAGAGAACTAACAAATGCTCATTGGGGTCTCCGTTTCTGTTCCCACTCAAGGAGTAACTGAAGGAAGACTGGAGCTGCTCTGAGCACAGCACAGACCTGACCATAAGAAAACACTATCAGAAGAAAAGAAAAGCAAACCAAACCCCAGTCTGGAATATATGAAGATCAGCCACATCTGCAACAGGACTCATCCCAATACATTTGCCACAAATTCCCTGCAACGATGACATAAAATTATAAATTCCCACCCTCCCTGATGTTTGGCACATTCTGTTTCCTATTAAAAGAAATTACGTAAAAATGGCTCCATTTCTTGCCTTGTAATTTTTTTTAACTTTTAAGATCTTCTCCGAATAATACATTACTCCCCTCTGTATTTTGTTAGAACTTTGGCACCTCATGTTTCCAGAGCATGCAGTGGTTTTAGCTAGAAAACAGGAGCCCAAGGTGATTGAAGAATCATGCTGTGCTCCCTCGTTACAGTAACTAGTATGGACAGCAGGGAGCGGTGGGCTTTCTCTCATGTGATGGCTGCAACACAAGCCCTGGTGGAATAGGATCTGTTCTACAACAGCCGACTCGGCTCCACGGTGGGGAAAAAAATATTGGGTCTGCCTTATAAATGCAGCCTGATGTTAATTCCAAATGGCATCTTACCTTCTTGTAATGTTTCAGACACACACACACACAAAAGCCAGGAGTGTGAGCAAAGTTTTGTTTTTTAAAAAAATCTCCCTACGGTTCAAAAGTTTATTACACCTTTGTGACCAATTTTCTGACATGGAGAGATCATTACAACAATTTTAAAAAGTTTCAGGAAGCAACATATGGTATGCACTCAATGTATGCTGTGACAAAATTCAAGGTAGTAAGTGGTAACTTTGCACCCATCTGTGCAAAACAAAATTAGGCAAAATAAGCAGACAAGCAAATAGTGCAAATAACCCATGATGAGAAAAGCAATTCGTGTTGAGACTACCATTCATTTTGGCTAGTTCTGAATTTAAAAAAATATATCCAAAAAGGCATTATCATCATTGATCTGTATTGTAGAAACACATTATCTTTGTTGCTGGCAAGGACCTTCACAGACATGAAGTGAATAGAACTAAGAAAGTTAAGTGACATCAGATGGTCTCATGAAGTTTCAGCAGACATGTCTTGCAGGATTATCTTACTTAACATGTATTTTCTGTGCTACTACACTCACATAGGAATTCCATGCACTTCCACGTTTACTTTTGGTACCGCAATTTTTTGGTGCAAAAATAACACAAAAAAGCGTCTGTGACGGGCTTAATAGGGATTAAGCACTGTAGAGCTAACACATTAAATGTCGCCATAGCTGTATCTTTCTCTACAGAGTAATAGGATGAAGCAACATAATGGTATACTTGTACAGCAAACACAATACTGGATGAACCACACAACTGTGTTGACAATGCTGATTAACTGCTCTACCTTGCATTTGCCATGATTAATTTCATATGAAAACATCCTAATAACAGATGTTCAGCCTGAGCTCTGCTATTACACAACAGGACAGGAAACGGGCCAGTAGGAGATTCGGGTCTTGCTGAGAGATAATGACAAATACCTGTCAGTACAGCAGTTACCTGTCAGTACAGCAGTCAGCCTACGTCTACTTCCAAACAACCTAAAAATGCACATCCTGGTCATGCCGTTCGCATGGAGAAACCTGGAACGTCTTCAGCGTCTCCAAAGGCTAACCGGGCAATCAGCGGCCCAGTCTGATGCTGCTAAAATTTCCTTTAAATACTTCTGCCTAACATACAGTAAACCAAATCAGCTAAAAGGAAGCCTGGCCTGTAGCCTTACTTGTAAGTCTCTCTCCAGATCTCCCCCCTTTTTCAATGAAATAAAGTAGGTAATCATTCACACGCCAAATATGTACAAATAAACCTTACTAGTCAGTATTTATGACGTATTTTCTGTTGTGGAATCTTAAATGTAACTATAGTGGTATTGCACTGCCTGTTAAGGCCTCCTGCAGCACTGATTACAACTATTAAAACCTGGACCTTATTGCTTATGTGACTTTCATCCTTTATTTCGCTGTCGTCTGAATTATTTTTCCTTTAATTCACTCCTTCTGGGGCTTTGATCCTTCCACCCCTTATTCAGACACTGGGCAAGAAGAGCTTCTCAAGGGTATTACACGCTGCTCAA
>NW_008825547.1:4304512-4326508 GCF_000699105.1 Pygoscelis adeliae
GTTCAGCAGAGCAGGCTGTGTATAATTTCATTTAGTTCAAACACAACACAAAACTTCAGAAGCCTGTTCCAGTTGTCAATTTTATTTGAAAAGTGTCTTCTATACATTATTTCATATATAGAAATAAATATGAAAGGCCTATATAAATACGAACACTTAAAGAGTACCAATACTGTCCTTCATTTTTTTATACTCATCTTTCAATACTTAAAAGGGACAAAACTGCACCAAGCAGCCCACATGTTTAGTAAAATAAATTTTACAAAATCTCAGATCACAAAGGTCTGTTCATGTGTAACAGAACCTTTTAGACTGAGTTCTCTTTTACATATACGCAACCTCAACACAAAATATGTTCAGCTGCCTTGGAGAATTTCACAATATAGACTGATGTACGTTTTCCTCAAGATGGGCAGTAAAAACAATGTCATACTTAAGTTATGCTCCGACGTAGGAATTTGGCATTATCACTTTTAATGACATACTGTGTTAACATCATGTTTTTTAAAAGCATTCCGATAAATTAAAAAGAATACAATCTTGCCTTCAAATAAAACCCAAGTCATCTGAAAACTTCAGAATGGGCATTTGCTTTTATATAACACGATTCCTCCCCAAGCTTTAAAAAATTTAAGTCAACACCACATAAAATGCTTTTGATATAAAATAATATAATAAAATAAGTAAGCATTTTGCAAACCATCATTAAACTTTCCCATAAAGTGGTATTTTTCTAACATAGGGCATCATCCACATGCACTTATGTAATCTCACTAATTTACACATTTAAAAAAGTATAAAGCAAAGCATGGTGGGAGGAATGGATACTAAATTGAATACAACTGCTCTTTCAAAAGTTGGGGGGGGTTGTTGCTTGGATTTTTATTTTTATTTTTATTTTTTTTTTTAGAGAAAAAGGTCAAACCCCAACAATGTTGCAAGGAGACCATGTAATACAGCAAAAAACCTCTTTTGTCCTTCCTTAAGGAATTTGTCCTCATCCCAAAACTAAAGAGTTCCCAGATGTTAATTTAAGAACTGTAGATTAAATTTGCTGGCAATCAGAAGAAATATTTCAGATATTTCCTATTTGGACAATAAAAGCTTAGGCTTTAGTTCAGAAAAAATATAATAATATAATTTAAGTGCACAAAAAATATAAGAATGTAAGTGCACAAAAGCCCAATCCTGCAACTCTTGTTTTCACTTAAGTATGTAGAATTTCCCTCTCAACCCTGATTTAATAACTTATGTAAATAACTGCGTTTGAAGAATACGGATGTTTAACAGTTTATACATATACTAGATTTAAAGGGTATTTGGGAACGTCTATCCTGTTTTTCAAAAGAACTACTACTTTTAAAAGGAGCGTTGCACTAATTTTTTCTTTCCTTCAAAATAAAGCTTTATGAGCTCATGTTACTAAACAGTACTCTCATTCCCACCTCTTAAAGTTTAAATGCTTGGCTCATTCTTTCAAAGGAGAATTTGCAGAATCACTGAGAAGTAGACGGGACACCTCTCTACTCAAGGGCAGATATCCAATATGGCTCAGCTCGGAATAGCAGCTGTGCTGTAGGGTTCTCATTCACCGCGTCGGAGTGGTTTCTGTAACGAACTTCCTTGGTTCACTGCAGTTCTCTAATCAATTTTCACTCCTGCAAACTCCTTCTGAGCTTACCGCAGTAAAACTAAACACTTTCCGCTGTAGGTTTTGCGGGCATAGCTAGAGGTTCTGCAGGCCACAGAAGACTGACTGTTTTCCAGCAGCACAAGAGTAACAGGAGTGACAACCTAAAGAAAGTTTTCATAAATGCTGTACGGCATTAATCTGGCCTGCAAAACCTAGTTACAGTGATGATGATCAAGACAGTAAGACTCTAGCTCGACAGCAGTTCTAACACTCAGGTTAAAGAGGAACCATAGGGGGGTGGGAGGGGGGGCGGGGGAAGACAAGAGACCATGTACATAAAGACTTGCAGTGTCATTTTTGGGGAAAAAAAAAACAAAAAAACCCAAACCAAAAAAAACCAAAAAAACCCCACATTCAAGTTAGGAATGCATTTATCAAAAACTAAGCTTTGCCCCATTACGAATGATTTGAAGTCTGGGTTCCTGAGCTTGATACTGGACAGGGGGAAGGGCAAGGGAAAGTGTCTTATACCTTAAATTATACAGCAGTATCATTAGGACAGTATTTAAAACCTATTATTAGAAGAATGAATAAGTTACAAATATGACTTTAAGAATATTATAACTAAATAGTAGTTTATCCAGAAGATCTTAATCTTCTTTCTTTTCTGTTTGAAATCGTTCCATTAAAGCCCTAAATATATTTCCTGGTATTTTCTGATGTTTTTCTATTAGAGCTTGGAGTGCTGCTTTTGTCTGTAAAGAAAGAGAAAAGCGTTTGGTCAGATTAAGTCATCTTAATATTGTTCATACATTAACACAATTTCTAGGCTCTTTTTCACCCTTTCAAGTGTCGCAGAACTACTGCAAGTTCAAAATACTATTTTTCCATATTTAAGCCCACAGGATGCGTTTGCGGGATCACTGCCAAGAAACAGACCAACAAACTAGTATCTTTCATCTCTGGTAGCTGTGTTCACAAGCTCTGTTAGTGATACGCAATAGTAAAATAACGATGGAGTAAATTAATGAAGAGACCTAGATCTATAAAGCATGTCAGTGCCTGCATGCTGCACTGAACTCAAACTTCTGCCTATGCCCAGGTTTGCATCAGTAACACTCTTCCAGTACGCAAGAACTTTGCTTTTACAGGTGCTCAGAAGCAGCACTGGAAACACAACTGTGTCTCAGCACATTTGGCTTGTACAAAGTAACTATGCTTCCACCCAAGTCCCGTAAAGGAGCTGGTCCTGTAAAGCACGCTTAGACCAGACCTAAAATACGGCACATGACAGCAGCGTTCACCTTCTCTCAAAAACTAGGCAGGCCAGGAAGTTAATAGCAGCCATTCTTGCTATATAAAAGCTCTGTGGGGACCATTCAAAACCAGGGCAATATGCAAAAGCTATGGTGAGGACATGCCGTAACCCTCCTATTCTGCCTAGAGAAGCACAGACTACTGAATTCCTAAGGCCAGAGAGAGAACGGAGAACTATTTGCCTTTGTAAACCAGTGGTCAGCAAGGGGAAAACTGATCTTGGCACAAGCTCCCACTGTTTATATGAAGTATGTGATCAACTGTTAAGTCCTGGGAGAAGGGTCCTGCCCACATCTCTTTATAGATCTGGTCTTAAGTGTCTCTACAGATCTAAAATTTCTATTAGGTAAAAAATTTGAGCTTAATTTTTTCTATATATAATGGGAAAATGCATGCTGTGCCATAGCCTGAAACACGAGATACAACTTTAAAATCACTCTAATTGACTAGGATTCTAGGGGACTTATCTAGCAGAATTTGCACTTAAGTCAGAAGCAAGTGAGGGTTGGCACAACTGCAAGATGCCAAAGCATGTTTGAAAGTCGTATAAACACACGTTCTCTCCTGAAAGCCAACAGTTCTGAAGTCCTGTCAGACTGAACCCCCAAAAGAAACAATCAGTTTTCCTTAACCAGGGCGTAAGATAGTGCAGTTAAACATTTTAAGATGTCATTTTGCAGAGATCTGATCAGAGCGTAAACAGATGAGGAGAGACAACTGAACTGACACCCGCATGGTAAAGAAACATCTCTTTCTCTCAAGTGAAGTTTTCAGAATGCTAAAAGTGACCATCTGTGGAGCTTTCAAAAATGGCTATTTCAGCCCCCTCCATCTGACTGCTCCATCACTTAACTGTTTTATGTCTCCGCACTGCGAAACCAATTAATAAACTGAATGAACATGAGGACTTGACAATCCTTTCTATAAACCACCTAAATCTGAACTAGGGGAACATTCAAAAGTTAATTTGTTGGGTGAGAAGTTGGAGGAAATAGAAATGGAAATACACTGTACAAAGCAGCAAAATTATTTACCTTATTTTTTTTATTGTATGGAATTTCAACAGTTTGTGAACACAGATTTGCTATATTTTAAAGGCTTCATTAGTATCTTTCTGAAAAGACCAAGAACTAGAACATTTTCTCTGGGTGAAGTGCTTATGTCTTTATCAACCTAGAGCAGTCTTATCTGACTGAACTTCTTCAGTCCCTAAAGCAAGTTGTTTCTCAAAGCAAATATAGGGTGCAGTATTGACTTTAAAAGGCCTAGAACATCTGCAAGGTGTAGTAATAAAAAGCTAGCATTTAAGAAGGGCATTCAGAGATAAACAAGCCCAAAGCTTATCATGATTCCACAACTTTCTATAACTACCTCCAAGGCAGAAATCACTTGACAGGAATATTCCGTTGTTTTCTATCAGAACAGTCAATATTTTAAATATACATATGCATATCTAGCTTACCTTTGCAGTTAGTTCCTCAGCAGTTATGTTTGGTTCGTATGCAATGGGTTCTCCAATAAATGTACGAAGCTTGACTGGAAACCCACCGTACACAGGAACTATCGGCAGTCTAACACGTTCATATAGTGACCTAAATATTTCTAATGTGAAAAAATTTAGGGGGAAGGGGGAAAGCAGGAGAAGGAAAAGGGAGGAGGGGGAGGACAGGGGGGGAGAGAGAGAAAGAAAGAGAGAGACTGAGATTATTCCGTAAAGTTTTTTTCCCAGTATGCCTTAAAACTGAAACTGGCTTGTCAAGTAATCCAGCCCCTGACCCAGATTCTCAAACAATGTGTCATCTCAAGTGCTATTCTACCCTTGACTTTCATTTCCTAAAAGCTGCATTAATGCTATGAGCAAATTAAACAATGAGACTTGTTTCCATCCTAACTTGGTGTGAAATCTCTCCTCCAAAGACTAGCTGCAAAGAGAAGGAAGAAGAGGAGAAAAATCCAGTAGCTGCCACTCTGGAGAGGAAGGGAATGCTACACCATACAGGTTACAGTTCAGCTAATTTTACAGGTTAGCATAAGAAACTAGTATTGGAAGACTGTTCTGTTCAGTCCCGCTGAGGTCTAGAGGATCAGAAATAGTCTTATCTGCCTAAAGACCAGTCATGCTAAAACACTGAATTGCTCTTTCAGATCACACACTGGTTGCAGTGAAACAATATAAAAAGAGAGAAAAAACAGGTATTTCAATCAGCTCTAAGAGGACACATCATCTTCCCCACATGCCACCTTCTAAGCATCTAGCCCAAATGCACCCAGAACAGATTCCTTGCAGAATGGGTGCTAATATTCTCTCTCTCAATTTTAGACAAGAAATTCCTGTAACTGAGGTGCTGGCATAAGAAAATCCTTACTGGCCAAGATGTGGAATTTTCTGTACACAACCTGTAAGAACAAAGAATATTCCAAAACTACTGAAACTGGAGTAACGCCTCCA
This sequence comes from Pygoscelis adeliae, assembly GCF_000699105.1. Taxonomy (NCBI): domain Eukaryota; kingdom Metazoa; phylum Chordata; class Aves; order Sphenisciformes; family Spheniscidae; genus Pygoscelis; species Pygoscelis adeliae. Next base: position 4,309,912 of record NW_008825547.1, read on the forward strand.
GTGATCAACAGAATTCAATTCTTCTAGCACCTCCGCTGTAGAATACAAGTAGCATGAACGATTTTCGCTTCAATTTCTGCTTGTTTGGGAAGATTCTCCTGAACACAGCAACAATTAATTGCTGTTTATTTTTGTACAACCTGGCGAACGTGTGAATTATTCTGCACGTCTACATCTGATACCTTGGCTTTCTCCATGCAATATATAGCTGTTAATTAGAGGGGGAGAGAAACAACTGTTTTGCCCTGCTGTCCTCTGATGAAGATGGTGATGCCATACTTGAGGCAGAACGGGTGGTGTGGCCCGTTCAGGCCCTTTCTGCTAGACAGCAAGTTGGAGAATATACAAAAAGGGAGTTTAACACTAGCAGATCAGCAGAGATGTGGGCATCCAATCATCCCAGAGGTGGACCCTTCAGACATATACCCATCTATTCATGTGCTGGCTGGAAGTCCCATACAGACGAGGAAAGAGAGCAGGCAAACGCAAGGTTTTGTGAGGAACCACAGGTCTAGCGCTGAATAGTAAACCAACTACAGATTAAATATATTTCAAACCATTCAAAGTTTAAGTACAGGTAGAGGTGTAAGCACAGAGCTTTAGGAGGACATTTAAAGAAATTACGCGTCAGTTGCAAACCCCTGTTTGCTTTGCTTCTTAACAGACAGCAGAAAACCTAGAGTTGGCCTAGCAGATATAAGCAGAGAAAAAAAGTGCTCTAACTCTATTTGCCTTTTTCTGGCTCCTTTTTCCTTTCTTCTACTGCTTCTGTGAAGGCACACTGTTATGTGGAGAGTAACTTAGATGAGCCAATACCACATCTAATGCTGGTATTAAATCCTAATAACACCTCTGAACTCTACCGGAGAGCAAAGCTCCAGGAACAAGGCTGTCTCAAATCGCAAACTTATATGGGGATTATTTCTACAGAGATAAGCTAAACACATATGGAAAAATAAACTAAAAAAATAGAAAATATCTTACTTATTCCTCCTAATGTCCTAACGCCTTCTCGAACATTTTGTGTAAACATAGGAATGATGGGCTAGGAGGGAAAAAAAATAATTAAAAATTTAATGAAGATAGTACTATCTAAAAAACTTCTACCTCACTTAAACCCAACAAGCAAATTAATTTCAGAAGTGTTTCTCAGACAAGGACATATAGAGAGCAAAACAAGTATTCTTAAGTTCTTCTGCAACCTTCCACCATGAGGTTTCAAGCTGGAGAATACCATGAGATTTCAGTGAGTCACTGTTTCAGCAAGTCCATTTTCTCAAAGCAGTCCAGGATTTCAGAACCTATGGAGCATTTAGGCCTCCCCTGGTCTAGCAGTGTTTGCACAGTTGTGACTGAAGTGGTTAAACCTCTTACCTAATTTGTAGTTATGCTCAAAGGGAAGAATTCACAGGATTGGGACCCTAAACCTGTCTGATTCATCTCTGCTATGCTGATTGTATTGCTTCACACATGATGTGTCATATTCAATACATATCCATGATTTATTTCTGCTGCCGAATATTTGGAATGGTGTTAAATATTTCAAGTTTTTATTGCTGTTCTTGAACTTGCAAACAGCTATCAAGATTTACAAGAACCGGGAGGGGGTCGACTACTACATTAAGTTTTTTAATATCATTTTATAGTATGTACTCATTGTACATAGCATCATCAGAAATACAGAACTCTTTATGGGATTTTCAAACATTCAGATTCTTTCAAATTTTTTCAAACAAGCATGGAGATGAGCTACTAAATGAAACTTTTGAGACAGATATCAAGTTCTTTTGGGGCGGGGGTGGGGAAAGTCTGTAAATAATCCAATGCAACTATAGAGTATAAAAAGAAGTGCAGTCACCTAAACTGAACGGTAACAAAACTTCTTTGTTTTAGAACCATCTTATTTGGAACATCTTACTTTTGACAAAGAGGTAGAGATTTTTGTATGTACCGAATTGGTTTACATGACAAAAATTCCGGCAAACAAACTGCTGAAATGAGACAACTTCAAGAAGTTGAAGGTTGCAGTTTTAGACGCATTTTTCTTTCCATGAGGAGTTATGCTCACAATTAAAGGTGACTTAAAGTTCATCTTTAATCTAAATATTTTCCCCACTTCCAGCCTGCCTCTGACACTATTCCTATTCTACCACACCTCTCGGGGTTTTTTTAGGGGGGGATGAAGCTGCAAGACCTTTGTGAGTGCAAGACCTTTGTGAGTGCACAAAGGGAACTGAACACACATTCAATACAATAAATATAACTAGTACAACCACAGTTGAATCCCAAGTACGGCCTTTCATATGCTATCACAATACATTAGTAAAATCTAAATCTGTTGAAAATATCCTGTTTAAACAGTGTTATTTTCCTCCTGAGAAAAGTGACACACACTTAAAATTGGGTCTTAAAAGTGTTCTATTTCTGTATAAAATCCAGAGATTTAACTAGTCTCTCTTTAACAGTACCTAAATATAAAACGCTTGGTGTGAGACTTACTTTCAAATTAGGTATATGCAGACCTACGCACATATGCACACATCTTTCAAGTACAAATATAGAATGAGAGGGACTCTGAAATGATTATTAAAATAGTTACAATTCAAATGTATCATACACTTATGTGCCTTTCACAGTTGGTCCCATACGAATAATTATCTGCCTGCTGACCAAGCATAATGCTATAAATTGGAATTTAAGAGACAGTTCACACTAGTGAACAGCATCTCCTGCTGCTGCTGTATGCCCCAGACATCCCTTACTACCATAAAATGCCAATACAGTACATAGTGCCAGTGAGTCTATACTGTGCTGGGTCACAGTATACTTCAGTGATAGGGGAAACAGAAATGTTGATGTATGGTTGCTTCATTGCAAACATTCTGGTCAGGCATTGAGCCATCACAATCCCGACCAGGTATGTGTAGAACAGCACAAGCTTGTAATGTAGAAACCGTCCTGGATTTCCTCTCTCAGTCTTTTAAGCTCTGGGTTTCCTGACCATGGTATTCTTAGCTGATTCCAAAGCTTTCTTATCAAAAGCAACAAGAGTCTTGAAATGTAGCAAGTAGACCAATCTCATGACACTCAGCAACGTAACACCAAATATACGATAATCAAAACAGCTTTCCCTGGAAGAAAGTACTAATAAGTTAGCATTCTTTGCTTCTCTTCTGTGATCTGTCATACTTACCACTTTTGCATCAATGGCCACCTGAGCAAAGCCCTTCCGATTACCCCAGATAATAGTATACATTTCATCACTAAAGAGTGCTTCCCGAACTCCACCTGGGGCAATGGCTATCAGACAGCCCTTCTTCAGAGCACTGACACATTCTTCTTTTGGTCCATGCATAACTCCATGTACATCAAGTAATATTTTAAAACCTGTAGGGTAAGACAGTATTAATTCAGAAAATGTTAATCCATACTACCATTGAGTACAGATTCCCAACACAGAACACAATGGCTAAAACTTACTGGTCTAATAACCTGTAACCCCAAATCAAAGATGTTTCTAGAGGGACTGAAGCATTAAGTCCTGCTTATAAATTCTGGTCTAAAAAGTTGAAGATTTAGGGTTTTCAGTGGCTTTTTGTCTTAGTAAAGTCAGGTGCTATCTCACAGTCAGGACTAAACTGGAAAAAAACTGGCAAGCACTCTGTGACACCTTTCATGTGTCCCTCCAAAGGAGCTGTTAAGTTGGCTGCAGGGCACTGGCTCCTTGCCCAAGCTCTACTTTTCAAATGTAGCACAGTCCTAATAAAGTGCAACAAGAGAAAATACCAGCAAATTGTTGTGGTTTTTTGTTTTGTTGACTTTGGCAAACAAAGAGCAGTCTGTCCATAAGAAGGAGAATGACAAAGAAAATGCAGCATTCTCTGTGTTACCGATCACTGCAGGAACTGATTCTCTGGTTCAGTCTGTGAGTACCCGGATAGCCTTTCACACACAGAGGCATCTGGCAAGCCTGGACTGGGTATATTCATCTTAGGTTAAGAATTTTGATTTACTGAAGTTTTTAACTGTAAAGTTACATAAACGCCTCATATCACCTTGAATTTGAAGTGTCATACTGACCCTATTCTTCAATAAACAGCAGAACATCAAAAATTTGCTTACAAGCATCAGGTGCATACCTGATCAATTTAGACAACTAGTCTAATGTGAAAGAACATAACTAGCATAAACCTCTCTTTGCAGGAAATCAATCATGTCCACTTGGTTCAATAAATTTTAAATTTATACGTTATTTATGAGTACGGCATACCAAAATGGGAACTTCAGATGACTGAGCATTATGGGAAAGATTACTTCTCTTTCTTGAAGTTTCCCACTGAGGCAAAAAACCTTATCAGCCATAGACAAGGACACAGAACTGATCTAGTTGAGTTTGCCCCTCAACTAGATCTTACTACAAAAATGAAGTAAGAGATCTTCATTTTTCAACCTCGGATTAACAAATGAATAGTTGTTACTACGAACACACATTTGTTATATACACACATGCACTGAAGAAGAGTCCAAATATAGTTAAGATGACAGATATCTGTCTTCTCTTACAGCCCGCATAAACTAAGGGCTTGGGAAGGACAGCATGAGGCAGTGTATCATTAGTTTATTCTTAACTAAACTCTGATCTCTAACTAGTCTTTGTAGTTGGTGTGAGTATAATTACTCCTGATTTATATTTATACACAATCGGGATCTGTCCGTAAACGTGACAACCGAACACAAGCTGCATTACACCCGTCTCATTCTGCTGTGCCTGCCTCACACGCTGCTGATGACACTAGCAGTCTTCATCTATTAGCATTTGCACAGAGGACACCTGAAATACAGTTTTCCTAAAGTAATTTAATTTCTCTCTGGTGCTTTGTTTGTGGGATCTTCAATAGCTGGTTTTTATAACCTTTTACATTCCCAAACGAATTAAAGCTCTCTGAAATGTACCTGGTGGTAGGAAGCTGCCTGTCTCTAAGTCCTTTCTGTCAGTGAGTTCAGGAGAGAGACAAAACAGTCATGAGAAGGGTTGAGCTGAGCAGGAAAAGAGGCTCCAAGGAAGCAGAACCTGTGAAGATAGTTTTCCTTTCTGCACTGGACATGCTGGGGAAGGCGGGGTGTGTGGTGTGTGATAGAGCAACACCATGAGTCTGCCCAGTTCATAGGTTAGAAAAAAAAGAACAGAATAGAGACAGAATACAGGCAAAAATTTGTAATACAGAATAGTGGTGGGGTGGGGTTTCAAGTCTTCACAAAATTTCTGAGCCGTATTTCCCCCCTTGACTTTTAGTATAAACCTTATACTCTAGCTGTACTTCATAGCCTAGCCAGCAGATCATACATTACTATCGGTATCTCTGCTCCAGTAGCAAAGAACAAGAACCTGGCTCTGGCAGAGCAGCAGAAAGACAGGAACTAGTGTAGTGGCCCTGAAGGGACAGCCAGGGTAGTTAGTCTGTGCCCAAGGCAAAGGTCATCATGGAGCCAGAAGAAACACTGGGGTAGTACCTGGCTGTTGCATGAAAGCGACCAAGAATCTATTTTCCCACTTTAAACAACAAAACAACTCTCAAAATTATCTAAACACAGTTTTTCAGCCTTCCAGAGCATGAAAGGATGCTAATTTTTCCAAATACCAAGAAGTCCAAAATTAATTTTATTCCACAGTTCAACCTGGACTCTGCCCTTTGCCCCAGCATACTCTTTTCCTATTTTCCACAACACTGTGTCCACACCGATGTTTGAAAACCCTTCAGAGAGTACCCAGTAATGCATTTAACACTTATCTCAATAAGTGCACTATATACATTTCTCTGACTTAGCCCCAGTGACTGTAACATAGGGGCTGTCAGCTACCTGGTAGCAAGATGGCAAGTATGTCAGTGTTTTTCTATGATTGACCTTTAGGACCACAGACAGAGAGGAATCATTTAGACCATTAAATCCAACCTTCCACAACTGTAGGTAACCACGCCTGTATATTTGCAGAACATCTAGTCCACAAGACACTTTGCAACACCTTGTGTATGTAACAGACAAGAAGCCACAGCTCCTTTCCTCTGGGACATTGCAGTAGAGGGACTGTCTTAGATCCCTAAAATAGCACGCAACCTTTTAAAGAGGGCTCCCAGATGACTCTAGGAAGCAAACATGGCCCGTACTATAGGAGAGGGTGATGGAGAACACCACAAGTGAATTCTCAGTCCTCACTGCGCTCTTTGGGAAAAGATTTTCTCTTAACTCAACCTTAGAGAAATCAATGTATTCCTGAGTATTACACAGCTAAGAATCTAAAAGAACCAGAAACCATTGGAATTTTTTTTTTCTGTGACTAATCTCCAGTATTTAAAAGAAAAAGAAAGAAGCCACAGGACCGTATTTCATATACTTCTGCCCCAAAACGCAAGCAACAGAAGCATACATAGTATTGATACATTACAAATTGAGACAATGAAATCATTTCCTTTTGCGTTGACGTGAAACAAAGACGTGTTAGGCAATGTTCAATAGGAATCACCAGATACCTATAGGAGGTCTCGTATTAGGTTAGATTCCCTTCCGTAAGTTATCAAGCTGTATCTTTGAAGACTAAGCAGTAGGGAGAGGCATATTTGACCCCTTGCAGGCTCATGCATCCCTCAGGAGGCACAGCAACATTTTACAAACACTCTCCAGTTAATTGCAGTTAATTCAGGACAGCAGTGCCCAATGCAGAGGATGCAATGAGACTGCGTACTGGCAATTGCATACCGGCATGGACCTGAGATTCAAATTCATGGAACAAGCCATTCCTCACAGCTATTCATAGTAGATTCAATAATCATAAAACCAGAAGGATCATTGAATCATCTAATCCAAGTGTGTCTAACAGCCTACAGGCTCCCCAAACCCACCCTCCACCCCATCCCCCATTTCTCCTGCATTGAGCATAATAACTTTTGGTTAACTAAAACATCTTCTGAAAAGGCATCCAATTTAATCTGAAGACTTAATCAAGATCAGGCAGTCTTAGTACTAGGATAAAATTATGGCAGTCTTTCTGGTTTGATACACAAGAGAAGCGGCATCTATCTGGTTCATAGATTATTGTGCAGATTTTGAAACACAATCCAGAACATCATCTGGGTTCTTTGGGCTTGTCTTCCCTGAATAGCCTTAATTCATTCACAGAACCAGAGAATTATGTGGGTTGGAAGGGACCACTGAAGGTCGTCTAGTCCAACTTCACGCTCAAAGCCAGTACAACTAGATCAGGCTGCTCAGGGCCTCACCCAGAGGAGTTTTGAAAGTCTCCAGGGATGGAGATTCCCCAACTTGTCCAGGAAATCTGTTCAGGTGTCTGATCACCCTCATGGTAAAATACCTTTCCACATGTCTAATCAAAATGTCCTGTGTTGCAACTTGTCTCTGTTGCTTCTTATTCTATCGCTGTGCGCCTGTGAGAAGAGTCTGACTCCCTCTTCTCTGCACCCTCCCGTTAGGTCGCTCAAGACAGCAATAATACCTCCACCCTTACCTGGTACAGACCAAACAAATCCAGTTCTCTCAGCCTCTCCTCATACATTGTGTGCTCCAGCCCCCCCATCATCCACTGAACACGCTCTAGTGTGTCAATGTCTGCCTTGTACTGGGGAGTCCAAAACTGAACACCGTATTGCGAGATGTGCTTGCACAGGTGCCAAGCCAAGGGAAAAAACATCTTCACTCAACCTGCTGGCTATACTCACAATAAAAAAAAAAGCTCAATGGGCAGTTCACCTTCTTTGCTGCAAGGGCACACTGCTGACTCACGTTCAACTTGTTGTCCACTAGAACGCCAAAGTCCTTTCCTGCAAAGCGACCTTCTACCCAGGGTACTGTCACATGGGATTGCTCCATCCCAGATGCACAACTTCACATTTGCTTTTGCTGAACTTCATGATGTTTCTGCCAGTTCATTTATGTGAAGGCACTCTGAATACCAACTCTAACCCCCAGTGTATTGACTGCTCCCCCAATTCGGTACCATCAGTGAACTTCCTGAGAGCACACTCCAACCCCTCGCCCAGGTGTGCAACAAAAACATTTTAGCAGTGCTGGTCCCAGTATCAATCCCTGAGGAATGCCTAGAACCCAGCTGTTAGCTAGATGTTGTCCGGCTGAACCCAATTCTTTGAGACCAGCCATTAAGCCAGACATCTCTGCAATACTACTAAACAGTATTTGGGGGACTCATAAGTATACTTACACTTAGAACCTTATTTTAAAGCAGAAATGGAGAAAAACAAAATAATCTTCCATTTGATAAACAACTGTGCACAAGTATTAATAGATATAATATGGAGCCAAATCTAAATTACAAAATAGGTTAGTCAGCTGTATGCAAAAGTTTTGATAATCAACTGACAAATCCTAGTCTGTTGGCAAAAGCAGTTGTAGAGGCAAAGCCATGCTGTTATCAGTATGAAAAAGTTGTTTTCAGGGATTAAGGCTGAAATAAAACTATAGTGGCAAAATGACAGTTTCTGATATGAGTTGTTTCCACTAAAAGCATCAGTACACTACAGAACACTCCTGTAAATTCACAAAATGAATTACAAGGTTTTTAGTCACAAACAGAACTTGGGAAAAGAACTGGGTACTACCGTATTTCACACACAAAAACCAAATGCCTCACGTAATTAATTTCACCAATCAGCAGTGTTTTTACTAGGCAGTCCAGCCAAAATCTTGCCCTAAACATATTTTTCATTTTCTTCATGCTTCACCTCATGTTTCACACAAACTTGTTGGATACTTCTACAGCTTTCCTCCAAAAAAGATTCTACTTGGAACAGTCTTCTCGGGGACAGGTTCCACTGCCCACCATACTCAACTGGGTGGGATACAAAAATACATCGTCTCCCCAGACTACTATTGTCAACTTTAAGGGCACTGCTTCCAAACAGTTTATTTCTTAATCAGGTTACACCACTCATTCTGCCTATATTAATAAAAAAAAGAAACATCTTATTGAAGTCTTTGCTACCGATTAATACAGAGACAACTATTTCTCCTATGATCTTCTTCTCTTCGTTTCTGAACAGCCTAGAGTCGTTGGAAGGTGCTGTCCAGCCAGGAGTATGACCCATCTTTGCATGGGCCAGTTTGATAAATTCATTCTTGTTTGTAAAGAACACGTTAGAGACAGCTGTACTTCCACACTTTCACTAAATTTGTCTGAATGTCTGTTCTGAGCGCTGTGTTCCTGTAGCACAATTTTTACTAATTATACCATTAAAAAAAAAAATAATAGAGTTCTCAAATCGATTGTTTGTAATGAAGTATGTTACCTGGTAATCTAAAGACAAAATGATCAGCTACTACGTGGCAGTATCTCTTCCTTTGTATAAGAAGTCTAGCCATGAAATAGACGTAGTCAGCAGGAGTAGCTCCATGATAAAACACAATAAGCCCTGGTCCTTCAGGAATATTTTCAGTACCATGAAGCTCATAACCTGTTAGGAGTTAAAGGCATAACAGATGTCAAAGTTTGATACAATTCTATCCCAAAGAAACTAACTTGCAGCAAGTTGGCAAACTGAAACCGATAGCTATGGAAAACTGGTAAGAGCAAAGTGACTGCTAAAAAGTCAAGAGGTTACTTGCAGCATTTACTAAGTTGCTTTCACGGGAAATACAAGTTTCATTTAAAGCAGAAGAACTGCATTTAAAGAAAGAAGAACAACAAAAAAACCCCTGAAAACAAAACACCCAGTCTCACTGTCTTGAACTATATAATTTTTCCTTATTTTTTCAGTTCACTGTCTTCAAGGCTGTAGAGTCCTCTGAATCAATCATTCAAGAGAAATCAAAATAAGGATTGGATAGGAGTGGTGAAACAACTATTTCAAGCTATTATTCATCTTTCAAACCTCATTGCCACCAGTAACTGTTTAAGAATATTTGATGTGACAACATCCATCGACATGTCTCCTTTTACTCCAGGGTATGAAGCTTATCTTTGTTATTTCCGTCAGTTATACTTGCTCCATTTTTACATCACTAAGTACTAAAAGCTATTTGGGGCTTTATATGCTTAATTGAAACACACATAAACACACACAAGTTTCTTACTGAACTTACATTTCTAATTAAGTTAACAGTGCAGAATATATTCAGTTAACACAAAATATCAAAACACATCAGTATAGAACATATTCAGTTAATATTGAGCAGTATTGTTACAGTATCTTGTTTGTGGGGGTTTTTTTAAATAAAAAAAAAACAACCAAAAAACCCCCAACCCAAACCCTGTCACTTCTTTCAACGTTAATCAGGTCTGCAATTCCCATTCCATTAATTCTTTTTCTTAATTCTGAAGGTACTCTTGGCTCTTCTCCCTCTTTTTTACTTTCTATACCTGTGGAGTTGCAACATATTGCAAGCATATCATCTGTACCATCCCAAGTGACCACTAACTGTGCTCCATGCCAGCCAGTCGTAACCAGAATGACACCTACATCTAGCATTTGCATAATAAACGTAAAGTTACAAGTATCACACACCAGTTTTGGGTTTTGGGCTTTTTGGTTGTGCAGTTGTTTTTTGGTGTTTTTTTTTCCGATGCTGTGAGATTTCAGGATGAAAAGTTCTTCCTATGATATATGGATTAATCAAGTGGGGGAAAAAACCATAATCGCAAAACATTTCATTCATTAGCAAGAGAAGTGTACAGAGAACATGGAAGCAGCTGGCAAGGCAGAAAAAAGTCACAACTGTCGATGAGGGACTGGATAAGAATCTTTTCTGCGCAACTAAAAAGTTAGACCTTATAAAAAGAAGAAGTTACTAAGGATGAAAAGAGCCAAGGCCTTAAAAAAAAATCATTTTCTTATAAAAAAAGTAAATAGCTTTTTATTGTGAGGTGAGCATTTTAAGCTCTTTGATGTAGCTGTTGATTTTGATCCAGTGTACTTTCCTAGATTTGAAAGTTACATCTTAGTCTTACAAAGCCTATCTGATACAGCCGCTGCACCATCTGGTTATCAATGCCGTGAAAACCCGCTTCCCTTTGACTAGAGAACAAATAGAGATGATTTTCAAGAAGGATTTGTTCTTTATGTAAATTGCTCTTAAACATCTCTTTCTCCTTTAGCTGCATCTAGACTGAATGGTTCTGAAAGAGGCTTATGATTTCCTTAGAAAGAAAAGCCAAATCATTTATTAAGTCTCTCTTTATAAAAGAAATAATAGTACAAAGGACAAGGAACAGAGCCCTTAGTTTTGACATTCTAGTAGAGAAAGTAGTTGTCAAAAATACATAGACAGAAAGAAAATTAAAAAAAAAAGTGGGGTTCTGTAACAGTTTTGGGCTCTAAAGTCAATTTGAAGTAGCAACTAGTGAGTGAACTGACACTAAGTGCTCCTTTTAGCCATCGTTTGGCGTTATATGTAAAAGACTGGTTCAGTGCAATTAAATTATGCTAATGTGCTGACATACTAGCTATCAGGGAACTGGCATTTAACTTCCAGTGTTCATACATTGACTCTGAAATGATATAGTCAATTGATCTAATTTTTAACATAGCAATCATTTCAGGTCCTCCTGGAATGAGGAAATCCAGGAGTAGTTATACAAAGTAAAAAAGAAAAAAAAATTAAATAATTTTTTTAAATTGCATGTACATTCAACTGGATGAAAGATCTCATTTTGTAGCAGCAAAGGAATAAATGCATAAGACACAAAACCTTACATCCAAAAAAGTCTCAATGGCTTTTTTTCTCGCAAGTACCGCTGGCTGTCATTGATAAAAAGAAAAAAAAAAAATGGCCTGAATTTTAGATTTCATGCAACAGCAGCAACAATCAGATATATATTGATAATCCTGAAAGGTAAACCAGGAATAAGAACTTCAGCAGTTTTTAATGAAAAGTCAGATCTCGCTTACCATGCCATATTCTTCCATGTCCATCCCATAGGGTAGCCAACATTAGTTTTGCACCATCCCAAAAATCATTGGAATAAGCTTCCTTTAGTTCATTCTTCCTTTTATAAATATGAAGGAGGAGAATGGAAGTGTAGAAGAGGATGATGATAACTCCCGGAAGTAGAAAAACTACTGCGAGTGGATACAGCACCCATAAAAGGTAGACCGCATAGCTCAGATAATCTTCAATGTGCTCCACGCCAGTCCATTCTCCCAGAATGTACGTCAGGCAGGTTAAGTAGGACATAGATATCGGTCCTGCGGTACAGGATTCATTTCCCCCTATCATCTCCTGTTTAATTAAAAAAAGAAAAGGCAGATGAATAAATCCTCAAAAAAGATAGACCTGCCTATAATGTTTAATCATATAAAAAAACCTCACTGATGCATTTTGTTCACATATCATTTACCCCACGTCCCAGCAGCACCTATTAGAAACATAGCGGTTCACACAGCAAAACTTTTACTTGATTTTTTCAGTCCTTTTCTTTTGCGTAGTGGAAATGCTGACAATTCTAATTGAGAAGGATAGTGCAATTGCTTAATCTCAGGCTAAGATTTTATCTCATTAGAAACTGTTCAACTCACGCAGATCCAGAACATTTATACTGTTACCAATACCAATTTATACTGTATTTTTGATTTCCAGAAAGCTGTATTGATTAGTCTAATTTACTGTTCTACACAATACACAGCACACTCAAAACCTTCTCCCAAGCACTTACTACAACAGGAAACAGCACAATCTCAAATCCAGTGCTATAAAAAAACCCTACTGAACACTTCCACTAACCACAAGCATACGATGACTCAGGAAGAAGATGGTCTCAAATAAGCAAGTCTCGCTCCTGTAGAGACCTTTAACTGTACCTGGAAACTTACAGATAGTGAAACGCCAAGTCCCAGAGCGCAACACAGAGAGGCAGCAGAAAGGACAAGGAAAAAGATGACAAGAAGTCCTCTAGAAGTTTTAACTGCTCTGGCTTTACTGTGTCTATGTGTAAGAATCTCTCTTCTCCAACGCCAGGTCCTAAGAAGTTTCGGGGCTAGACCTCTCTGGGCTGATATTTCAGGCCTTCTATAATTCTATAACACTTTTTTCTTCGCTTTGTACGATTTAGGGGAAAACTTGCTATTCACTTCATCTTACAAACATGAGATAACCTCATGTATGCTTGGTTATCTTAGCTACAGTTCTAGAACAACATAAATAATACCTTGGGGGAAAAAAGTTGTCCTAGTCTAGAATAAAGTTTTGGTCAAGACTTGAAGTAACTGTTAGTCAGGACCAAGAAGAAAAACATGTTGGAACTGTAACATAGGCTTGTAGAGAGAAACGGACTAAGAACAGTAATTTCTGAAAGAATCTAAGCTTGGGGTTGTTTTGTTTTTTTTATTAAAATGTGACTTACAGCAGGTATGATTGCAGAGTTCCTATGCCTAGACAGACATATGTCTATCACTCCTTTACTCTTGCTCTGTTTTTGCAAGCAACAAGTGACTGAAATTCAGAAGATAATTTTGCTAATACTATCAGAACCCCAATGACAACAAAAACTACGAAGCAGATCAGTTTTACCCCACATTTGCTACAAGATGTTGAAACATGTAATAGAGCAGAATTAGGGAGCAGTACACCACTCCCTACGAGAGTGCAGTACTTCAGATGTTACCTCTCTGGTTGGCAGCAAAGAATATGTTGGATTTTAATTTCTGTTGCAGGTTAGAGCACAGGTATGCAAGTAAACTTGTAAAACTGTGATGATTGCATTTGAGGTATTGCATCTAACATGACAGGCAAAAGGACAAGTAATATTTTGCAAGGCTGACGTGTGTGGACAGGACTTTAAATTTACTTGATGAGGATTTTGTGTTTGGAGAAAGCCATAAACAATTAAAAATATAATAGGCGGGACAGTATAACTTTAAGTAATCTTTAAAGCTATATAATCACCTCTGAGTTTTGAAAAGCGTTTCTGTGTCATGAGCTATGCTCCATATTGTTCTGTAGCTAGTAGGTGGAACCACTGGAGAAGTCCAGGCATTACAATCTGATAAATATTGTAGTGTTGAATGCTACTCCTAAATCCTGCTTGGTCTCACAAGTTGTGTTTCTTGTACTTGCTGTGGGTGTTTGCTGCCTGACAGGTTCCGGAGTTCGGCTCTGGCAACTGGAATAAGAAAGCTTTCTCTTGCTCTCCCACACGCTCGCTCTCTCCTGTCCTTTCCCCCTAATTCACGCCCCCAAACACACGTGCATGAAATCAGTGAAGCGCATGTCACTAACACTACGTGCTTACACATCGCTGAAGATAAATCAGCTGCTTGTCACATTGTCCTCAAGGACATGCTGAGCAGCAAAATGTTGTAAGCCTGAATTAGTGGAACAGGCATGGATCACGGGAGCAAAGTCCTTGTCATGAGATCAGCTTTCTTCTCATTAATAGGAGTTATCTTGAGCAATGTGGGTAGAGGCCGATTTCAGAACAGAAGGAAAAGGAACATCCTTGCTCTATCAGAATGGGAAGAAAAATTGAGACCGGGAAATAAGTGAGATGAGTTCTGCTCTATTACATGTTTCAACATCTTGTAGCAAATATGGGGTAAAACTGATCTGCTTCGTAGTTTTTGTTGTCATTGGGGTTCTGATAGTATTACCAAAATTATCTTCTGAATTTCAGTCACTTGTTGCTTGCAAAAACAGAGCAAGAGTAAAGGAGTGATAGACATATGTCTGTCTAGGCATAGGACAGTTAACTCTACTCCGAACAATGCTGTTTCTTCATCTTGAAGAGAATCATAGAATAATTTATATTGGAAAGACTCATTGGACAGCACTTGTCCAACCTCTTGCTAAGGAGTTAGATCAGGTCGCTCAGGGCCATATCCAGTCCAGTTTGTAATATTCTCCATGGATGGAGATCCCACTGCTTCTCTGGGCCCCTAATCCAGTGCTTGACCCACCTTCATGGTGAAAATGTTTTTCCGTATTCTAGTTAGAATTCCCCTTACTGCAATTTGTGCCTGTTGCCTCCTGTCCCTTTGCTGAGAAGAATCTAACTCCCCCCTCTCTATAACCACTCATTAAAAGCAGCGGTAAGATCCCCTTTAAGCCCTCTCTTCTTCAGGCTAAACACACACAGCTCCCTCAGCCTCTCCACAGACACCACGTGCTCCAGCCACCTAACAATGTCGGTGGCCCTTCTCTGCACCCCTTCCAGTTCGTCGGCATCTTTCTTGTATTGTGGGGCTCTAAACTGGACTTGTGGTCTCAAAAGTGCTGAAAAGAGGGTAATAAATACTTCCTCGATCTAATGGCTATGGCCTTGCTAACATAGCCCAAAATGTAGATAGCCATCCTCACTCATATTTGACTTACCGTCCACCAGATAAAGGCCTCCTCCAGGCCTTTATCTCCTGTAATTTTGCTCCCCCCATAACAAGTCCAGCATTTGTTCTGATCACCCGTGGTACGCCCACAAAAATACTCCATACCCAGATGTGATTTATGCTACTGCCACACTGAATACCCTACCAAAGACAATGGCAGTGAAGAAGGGAAGACAGATTCTGTCTCCGTGATCAAAAAAAGCACAGGATGCTCCACACTGAATATAGGTCCAACATAGTTCATATACGCTACGACCAGATAACGTCATTTTGGTCTCTTCCAACTTTACAGCTGTCTACTCTATGACTGCCCAGAGCAGTTAAAATTACAAGATAAAGCACACTGTCTTCTAGAACCACCAGCAATGTCACTCTGATTAGGACCTCACTAAAGCAAAGAGAGACTATCCTCCCCTCCTTGTCAGAGGTTTTCTGACATCTGCCACCATCCAAATCTAAAACTACAATGGGGTTCAGTACCACTAAGTCTCACCCTTAGCCAACGTACAGGCAGAATCCCCCTGTAACATGAGCACGCCTTAAAGGACTTCTTATTTTAACCGACATCACTAACACATTTCCTGTTGCGCAGTTCAAACTGAATATTTTTAATTTAAGTTCTAACTTCCTACTAGAGCAGCTTATATATATTTTCACTAGATGAAAGAGATGCAATTTCTCATTTGACTAATGACAGTGCACGCTGACTTATGCTTACGCTTAAGGCTTTATGTTGACGGTGAACTGGAAACAAGGCTAACATACAATTCCTTTCACGGACTTCTAGCATGCGACCCAGGAAAGTCCTTAACCAAACTACAACAGCGATCTTCAGCTGCAGACAGCAGACACTGGCTTAACTGAGACCCTATTGACCCTATTGGTCATGCTAGAAGCAGCCATAATGGAAAGCAGCACGTACTGCTGTAAAGCACGCACAGCGTGATTTCGGCATGTATATGAAATGTGTAAGTGGAACCTCTGGAGAACGTTCCAGCGTCTCCAAACTAGAAAGATACTGAAAAGCAACAGCTACGACACGCCCTGCCAACGGAAATACACCGCCTTCCACTGCATCAGTCAGGTACGGAGAGTATTTCTACCAGAATTAGCAATGCCACCACAAACACAAATAAACAGACGACCCTGATAATCCTGCTAAGGGCATCTGCAACTGGAGAGATCCTGGAAGTCAGAGCGTGAACTGACTGAACTGGCCTGCTTCTTGTTCCCGTGACCGCAGGACAGGGGTTGCT
>NW_008825547.1:4326636-4348194 GCF_000699105.1 Pygoscelis adeliae
CAAAAATGTTCAGCAGATGATTGATGTATATATAGACACGATAGTGGACCATTATGACAGAACTGAACTATTTAGTACCTCTTTTCTGTTTCATACTGGCTGCAGCCATAACATCTGATGACAGAAGTCTCACAGGTGGAAATTACCCCCCTTGAATCAGAAGGATGTAGGAACATTTTTGATCTGGGGGATTATCAGTTATACAATTACAATTATCACTGTGTTTTATACAAACAAAAATGTTGTACAAGAAGATGTGGCCCATGTATGTTTACAGTTAGCCAATGGAAAAAACCTGTAGTGTTACTGATCATTTGACGAATGTTAGCTGCAATGTCTGGAAATAGGTTTAATTTCCTCAGCCTTTATCGCTTTCCTAAGTTTAAGATCAAATATGAAATATCCGTTGATGCTTGCTGAAAGTATGAGCAATGCCCATTTGCTCTCTAAGCTTGACTTTCTCTGTCTATAGCTCTGCAAGTGTCCCCTTCGATCAGGCAGAAACATCACTGTGGGGGAATCCAAGATACTGCTGATGACAGCAACGTTGATGTATTTTTAGTTCTTGCTGTCAAGTGAGAACAAATTACCTTGATTTTTTTCTTTTAATGGCAATTCCACTTATCCAGAGGTGAGTAAGAGGAGAAATGACATGTTATTTTCACTTGCATGTTGTTGCTTGTCATTTTAAAATCCACAGTCAGATGATAGCTGAGACCCCATGAGCCAAGAGCTTGCACTGTTTTTGTAGTGTTTTTCCACTGCTTTCTTCTTGTGGCTTTTTAATAAAAGATGAATTTAAGGCTAAAAGAAAAATCATATATAAACATTTAATGCCCTTACCTGAAAAGAAAAGGTTTCTGTAGAGCCTTAGTAAATCCAGGCTTAACAGCAAACTCTGAAATAAGCAATCTAGCTTTGCCTAGATGAAAACGGCCTGCAGGTGGGTGCGGCGGGGATTGATGATGATGATGATGATGATGATGATTCCTGGATCTGCAGCCGTGGGCGTGAAGATTCCTGGATCTATGTGTAAAGAAAAAAACCCACAGAAATCGGTCTGAGGAGTAAGGGGTGTTGCAGTTCCACCGGGCCCGGCCCCGGCCCCGCAGGTTGGCGTAGCTGCCCCGCCAGCTGGGCTGGAACGTAACGCTGCCGTGAACGGTGCCCGCGGCTTCGGGGGGGGTCGGCGGGGCCGGAATTGGCTGGAAGCTCTCTCCGAGCCTTGCCTGTCACGCTTTCCTGGCTGGCTGTCTTTTCCATAACCTGCCCGCTCGACGTCTGAGGTTGCGGAGTTGTGCAGCTGTGTTTGCACTCTTGTCCCATTGATTTACTTTTCCAGTGTTACCAGTAGAATATTTTTCCCCGGTGCAAAAATCTTGTGGTTTGAGCTGGATAAACCTTGTATGCGAAAAGTCTAAGAAACTGGATTTCCTTGCATTGTTCATTAGGCAAACTATACCCGAAAAGAGCCATAGACGCTGCTTACGTTTTGAGGCAGGCACAGGTCATTTGCATTTGCTGTTTTTCATTTCTTTTTTGTTGCATGACAGAGAGGCTAGAAAATAATGTGTAGTAGGGGAGTGACTTGATCTGCAGTTACAATTCTATTTGTATGAAAAGAAACTCTAGTTTCTGCTAGTTTCTGTAATACCAGTTTCTAGTTCCAGTTTCTATAATACCGCTCTAAAAAAAGTAAAAATTTAGAGGGGGCCTCGAAAATAATATTATAATAACTGCTCTTTATTAGAGCAGTATTATAATGTTTCTGGAAAAAGTGGGGGTTTTTTAATTAGAAAAATGACCGTCATTTTTCAAATGACCGTCATTCATCAAATAGAAAAATATACGTCATTCAAAACCACTCACATCTCTCAATAATAGCTTCGTCTATCACCTTGAGGCCCCAGAAAATACCCTTAAG
Source organism: Pygoscelis adeliae (assembly GCF_000699105.1). Classification (NCBI taxonomy): domain Eukaryota; kingdom Metazoa; phylum Chordata; class Aves; order Sphenisciformes; family Spheniscidae; genus Pygoscelis; species Pygoscelis adeliae. The sequence goes on from NW_008825547.1 coordinate 4,328,561, forward strand.
GCAACTGTGACAGAAGACAACTGATAGAAATTAATTTCTACTCCAGCCCACTTCAGCTAAGCTGCACATAATACAGGGATGCTGCTGTGAGACAAAATAGCCCAGGAAAAACATGAACTTTGTCAGCAAACGGTTAACAATTGTCTGAGATATGGGAGATCTAGGCTCAAATCCCCGCGTTGAAAGACCATCAGTGTTCTGATTACATGTCCCCTATCCAAGGCTAGTGCTCTGTTTCAAGTTGCAGCACAGCCCCTAGCATCAGGTACCAGAGGGCATGGAGTTTGAAAGGTTGTGCAAATTCAGATGACTAAAGTGTTTTAATTGATGATGCTAATGCACTTGAAGGACAGGATAGGACAGGATAGGACAGGATAGGATAGGACAGGATAGGATAGGACAGGACAGGACAGGATAGGACAGGATAGGACAGGATAGGACAGGATAGGACAGGATAGGATAGGATAGGATAGGATAGGATAGGATAGGATAGGATAGGATAGTCAGAGAAGGGTGCTGCCTAGTCCTTCTCCATAGTTTTTGCGGTACAAGGAATGCTCTCAGGTTCTGGTTACTCAATTCCTCTTGCTTCTTCATCTGTGTCCATTTTAGTATTTGATAGCCCTTTCTTTTAGTTCCTTTTCTCACTCGACTTAAGCTCAGGCTTTGAATTTTAGCTGATATTGTTGGAGTGCACTACATGAGACTGCATTCCTGTTCATGTCCAGGCATATCAGTCAGCATCTTAATTTGCTTTAGTTTATCATCTCCTATGCATGTTGAGTCTCTGCTGGGAGAAAAATCTTTCTGCCCGTATACAGCAATTATAGTTAAGGTGTTCAAGCAAACATTCCTATGTCCTAGGACAGATTTGAGATTTTTTTTCAGGACAGGATTCTTCTCTTTTTGCGTCAGGGAAATAACTTGCCTGTCTGTCCTGCTCCCTTCTCCAGACGTGCAAGAAATATTTGTGGAGAAGCAGCATGGGAAGAGGGGGGATTTATTTCAATCCAAAGAGCAGATGTAGTTTTCTAGTGAAAATGGGCAAATGTATATATTTCCTTAGATGCTACGTAAAGTTTTAGGATGTTGAGGGGAAGGATTATATAGGTATTAAAAGCACAAGAAGGAAAAACGAGGCACAAAAAATTACCTTTCTTGGTGTTTGATGTTAACAGACTTGGTTGCATTTAATGGCATATTGGATAGATTACACAAAGTTCTCCCACTCCCACCAGTAACAACATCCCACGGCTTGTAAAAACACATTCTGCTTTGTAGTAAGTTTCAGTATTCTGAAAGTTGTATTAGGAAGACCATGCTGCCTGTGTCCACCTTTCCAAACAGCATTTCGGTTCAATCCATATGGGGACAGCAGTGTTGCAGTACCACATTTTTGGGCAAACCACCAGTGATGGTAAGCCTCAGGGTTGCATTACGTAAGTGAGCTCGCCCCCAGCCCGCTCCCTGCTCCCTGGGAGATCCGGGCGAGTACAGCACATCTGTACTGCAAGCACACTGTGATGCAGGGATTCTCAGGCTGGGGGCAGCCTCATCCACTGAAGCAGTATTGTATGGTGCAATAGGGCATGAATGTACCAGCTCAGACTTGAAACTACTTTCTACATGTATTTGCATAGTGCTACGCTTAACTAAAGCTTTTTTCCTCTCTTTGAGAGACTTTTCTTTTATCTGTCGGGGCAAAGTCTTGGATGTAGCATTCCTACTTCCCAAGGTACGGAACCACTAAGCTGATGTTTGTAGGAGTCTAATATCTGGTTTAATGGGATTATTTCTCTTTGCATAGCCTCTCTAGAAAAATGGTCTAAGCAGGAGGTCATTAGCTAAAGTGAGACAGTTTCTCTTCTGACACCGTCTTGCGTGAGGTCGGACAGGGAAGGTGCCCACCGAGGGGTGGACTCTGGTGGGACAACACCGACTCTGAGGTTCTGCTCTGAGACTGGACCATGAACTGCTCAAAACATAAAACCACAGGTCTAGACAAAATTTCTGAGGCTCTCAGATGTATGTACATACTTGTTTTAGGAACCAGGCAAATCCTGGCTACGTGATTTCCTTTTGGGGAATTTAGCTGTTGCATTGCTATTATACATAAGTTTTCTTCTTCAGCCTTTCTGACTTCAGGATATCCTCAAAGGCACAGGGGAACCTTCAAGAGGTTAATTGTTTTCTTCTGTTGAATCTATAGAAACATGTAAATTAAACTGGTTGAACACCAATTATTAGTCATCATTGCCGTCGGACATTGTTTTTTACTGTATGCTGTAAAAACAATGACATAAACATAAGCATTCTAATCACTTTTATGACGTTTATCAAATCGCTCCAGTAGAGCCTTCCATATGCTGCCTGGGATTGTTTGGTGCTTGCTTATGAGAGCCTGGATGGCAGTCTTTGTCTGAAAAGAGAAGAGAAAGTTGCCTTTACAGACCTGCTTATGCAAGGAAGAACAGTATAATCGCTGGTCTTCTCAGAGATTCAAGAGGTATTGGGAAATTCACACATAAGATCTACTTTAGGAAAAAAGTTGTCTTCTATATTAGATAGTTGTCCTAACGACACTTTTCTTGGAAAGGAAAGGAATAAAAACATTCATTGCAGTTTGGATAGGCTCAAATTATTGAGATTTATCAAACCTGGTCATTAGTAAGCCTAAGTAGCCTTTAACACGTGCAAACGTTAAGTTTGTGCAATCTCCATCCCTGAAGATGGGGATGCTGAATAAATCCTGACTAACCTCGTCTGATCTCATAGCTGACCTTGATGGGACCAGGAATTTGGAGTAGGGACCTCCGTCTGTCCTCCCCAACATGAATTCTTCCGTAACTGTATCATAGTCAGCATGCACATAATAAGAGAATTCATATCTAAATTCTGTTCATTTTTACTCTACATGAGATTCAAATGCAAGTTTGTGAAGGGAATGCTGGGATAAGAAATAATCTCCCTTAGTTTTTCCTCACTTATTTAAACTTGAAGTAAGGGTAGCTACATACTCCAGTGATCTACCCCAGAGCGATGGTAGAATATCACTGGGAATGTAAGAAAAGGGTGGCCAAACCTTTCCCGACAGATTCATGTCCTGACTCCTTTCCAGGGCAGGATCAGACAGAGGTCAGCCAGGCCACTGCTCATCTCAAACCCCATTTAAGTCTTTTTTTTTTTTAACTAATAAGAGCCACAGAAGACCTAACCGTACTCCCACTGAAGTGGGTGGTCAAAGGTTTGACTTAGTAAAGCACATCAATGTCATGGGAAATTTCAGTTTCAGTTTTGCAGCATCACAAAATACTGTTCCCCCAAAATCCAAGAATATGGGTAACTGTAAGGGTAGTCTTATCACCAATATTGCTTCCAGCCTGCTAAACCTGCTAAGACCAAACTCCGCAGCTTGCTGGGGCAGTTCTCTTGTAACAGACCAAAACTGTCTTTCCGGTTTCACTGCTGTGAAGCCCAGAACAATCTGCAGTAGATCATTAAAAAAAGAAAGACAAGCTAGCCTTCTTGCATCTTTTGGGGGCAGCAAGGTGTTTGTTACATCAGTGGTTCCTAATAAGTGTGTTGATCTGTGTATTCCTAGGCCATAGCAGTTTTTTTTGCCTAAAGTCCTCCTTTCATCTTCTATGAAAAATGCGTTTTCTGTATAGATTAGTATTTTGAAAAAAGCCTAAACCCTGGATCTATAAACATTTTTATGCTCCTGAGCACCACTGATTTCACCAAGCTGTAGGTACTCAAAATATTTTTATATTTTGGATGCAAATTATTTTTTTAACATTTTCCTTTTGACAATGAGACTGAAGCTCTTGTGGAACTTGGTTTCTAGAGCCCTATGTTACTTAGAGAAGATTCTCAAAGGTATTTGTTATATGTGAAATTTATTTTCCTAGTTACTGCAAACTGAACTTAAAACACAGTTACATCATTTCAGTTATCAAAGTTATCAAAGGCATGGGAGAAGCAAAGTTAGCATCCCAAGAAGACAGAGCTGGCACATTCTGAAAGGATGAGGGCATCCCAATCAACTATTACTATGTCAATACTTACTTGTAGGTATCCGTACATTTAATAATCCTGGAGCTCAACTGCCCATTGCTTTAACAAGCTAGCAAAAGTGTATTTGTCTTTATTCAAGCATACAAAAAACTAGTTTCAAGTGCATGTATAACAGAGGGCAAATTATGCAGTTCAATATTGCAAGGAGAGCTAACTTACCTTTTCAACTAATTCCTCTGTAGTTATATTCGGATCGTAAGGGATTGGCTCCCCAATGTATGTGCGAAATTTAACTGGAAGTCCTCCGTACGGTGGAGTAAACGGCAATCGAGTACTTTCATACAACTGTCTAAAAACTCCTGAAATAGTTTAAGGGAGGAAGAAGTGAGATTATAGTCACAGGAAACATAATCCAAACTTGAAATCTGATTAATATGGAAGACTTCTTAAAAATGCATGCTTTTGTCTGACAGTCAAGAAGAAATTACAGGATTTTGGTAACTGTCCACCAAAACAAAGCTTGATAGACTTAATAGATCACTGAAATAAAACTGCATTAAAGAACCAAATCACACAGCACAAACCAGTTATACACAAGTTATTGCCATATTTGAGATACCTCTGACCCACAGCAAGCGTGTTAGAGAATCCAAAGTAGGCAGAAGTCTGAAAAGCAAAATCTAAGAGAAAAGTGAGAGAAATCTGAGAGAGAAGTAGAGAAAACATGCCAAATATTTAAAATATATTTTAAAGTTCTTTCTTACTTCTTTCTTTAAGCATCCTATATCCTTCCCGAACATTTTGAGTATACATTGGAATGATGGGCTAAGGAATCACAAAAAAACAAAAAGGTGGAAATGTTATACCAAGTTTGAATTTATGTTTTAGTCCCTGTTAATGCAACTAAGAAAATCACTCGAATACAGAGGATAATTATCAGTCAGGTAGCAAACAAGGAATCTTGTTATAAAAAATAAACTCCAGAAGAGAAATCAAATTCTGTTTCTCAGCTCCCACAAACATTGCTGTTTTAAAGTCACCATCTGAAAGGAAAATAACTGACATTGTATTAGCGGTTTATACCTTTCATTTTTAATGTACATTATAAAAGTTAACTGAGATTCTAAAAAAATAACTTGTATGTTATATATTTATTGCAGTATTGCTGACAAACATAAAATGAAGTTTTGCAGTTTCTCTGTCTAAAGCTTACATCATGTGTGGTGAATAGGAAAATATTCAGTTTGTGAAGTCTTGCAGAAAGCAAGTAGACATTCACGTTCGGCTCATCTCATCTGCTTCTCAAAGTAAGGTCTCACTGAAGCAGTAATGTTTGGCTAATACCCCACTGGAAAAAACTTCTGCGGATCCCTCGGACAAATAAGGCAATTTTATGTCCTCATTGACCCGGACTACACACCTTCTGGAGGGCAGATCCTTAGGCAGTTACAGAACAAATTCACTTCATTATTGTAAGTAAAAAGAAAGACACTTGAGATACCTGAACTTGAAACAGTCGTGTCTTACAGCCTGAGGTAAGATTTCATAGTTTGTAGACAAACTAACAGTGATTGTATCCATACATACAATAACTTTTTTCCCCTCTATTTTCCCTTTTCATTTGTTTTTAAACCATATTTTGAGCATGTTGTTGGAATTACTTTTTCAGAAGGTAATGAAAGAACACCTTTATGCTGTTAAGAATCACTACCACAGAACAGAAACCACAGGATGAGAAAAAAACAAGCAAGAAAAAGACCTAACTAGAGCCTAACAAAGAACTCAAAGCGATGGAAAGCATTTAAAGGAAAAAAACCCTGACAGATAACAAAAATACCAAACATACATAAAGTTGTAATAGTAAACCCTTCAGAATGAGAAATTATGGGAAATTATTAGAAATAAACCCTTAAAAAAATCAGTAACGTCTTATAAAAGCATACAACTACTGGCCACTAAAAATACCACTCTTAGCTTCAGCTATTGATTGAATGCTGTATATCTAACATTTAAAATGTTTGAAACCCACCTATCATACAGACAAAACACTTGAGATTTTAGGAATAGTGCAAGAGCAACATATCTTAGGCTATAAAGAAATCTGGTGACTACGAAAGTTACTCGCATATGATGATCAACCAATGAATTGCTACGTTACAAAGCAAGTTCTGTTAGTTTAGATGAGTCTATCCCCAGTCTTCAGTCAACCTACAAGACTGGTGTGGCCAGTATTGAAAAGAGTGCAGCAAGAACAACGGGAGCAATCAAACTCCAAATTTGTCAAAAGATGGAATCCAGTTACTACTATGGGTCTAACTTTATATAAGAAATGGTATATAAGGTTAATATTGCCCCCTCTACTGTTAATGCATAGCACTTTTTTTTTTTTTAAGTGTTTAGTTATCTAAGTTATCTAGCACAAGAGACCAAAGTTTGAGATGCAACAAACTGGATGGGGCGAGAAAGAGAGATAGCTGCACAAAAAACCTGAAAGGGGTGGTAAGAAATTCAAGTTTCATGGGAAGAACTCAACTCCCTGTAGAGATTCTTCTGTATAGACAGAAAAGGATTACGTTTATGTGGAAGACCAAAGATGAGTACTGCAATTGATGAGATATTCATAAGAACGTAAAGAAAAATGTCGGTTGTGCAATTCATGAGAAAGTAGCAGAAAGCTCATGGCAGAACAGATGAAACCTGGATGTGTACCAGTATTGTCAGACACAAAGAGCGCTAGGTATGCTAAGTCTAAATTAAGACAGAAAAGTCGTCTCTAGTGGTGGTGATGATGATGAGAAGTGGCAGTTAGGAAAAAGACGGGGTTGCTGCTCTTTCAGCTCTATGCCATCCCAAATAAAATTATTTCCCAGAGACTATATCAGAGAAAGAGTCTCACATTGAATTATATGGAAGAAGTCAGAGCCAGTGGTAGAAGTTTGTATTTGTAGATCATCATTCATATGGAAAATAGAGCTGAAGCTGTGGCCATGTGTACATTAGTGGAGTGCAAACCAATAGAAGCACATCTCTAGAGGATGCTGAGGATCTGACATCAACACTGAACACATTTCAGTGCTCTGTTTTTAAGTAGAACTAATTCTTGTCTGGTACCATTCACTGAATGCCCATTTGCAACTGGAGAGTATTAGGTCCCACTTCTGGTTTAGTGTCAGCCAAACGGTATGCAGCTCAGGTATTCTAACACATTCCATGATGTGAATGAAAGCATGGTTAAGTGAGGGAGATGGAAAAACTGCTTCAAAAGTGCACACATGATTCAAACTCAGGCACTGATGTAGACACACCTTGTGTTAGTCGACGCAATCTTTCACAAACATGAAGAAAAGTAAGGGTAAGAGCAAAATCCTGGACCCTCCTAGAATATGTGAGAAGAAAGAAAGATAAGGATAATAGATTAGAGCCATAAGAAAATGACTGGGTATGTAGAAGTAAGATAAAGATATGAGTCTAGTAGGATGAGAAAAAACAAACCTTACGGCGATATGGAGAAGGACTACAGTGAAGATTCCTGAAATATAGTCAAGACAAGAAATTGGATGCCTGCATGATGGAACTGTAGACATGGAACTGTAGAGATGGATGCCTTGCAACAGTCAGGAAAAAGCTATACAGTTCCATAAAATCCTTGTTCCCTATGGATTAACGTGCTTAAGGAAAGTGGTGGGAAAAGGAAAGGAAATCTTTACTCCCAAACCTTTTCTTCTGTCTGGAAGATCTTCCAACAAACACTCCTAAGCTGCATTTTACATACATGAAGCATGTATGCAATGAGCATAAACTGGGATTGGTAACATATAATACTCACCACTTTTGCGTCTAGAGCAACCTGAGCAAAGCCTTTTCGATTTCCCCATATGAGTTGATAACTTTCGTCACTGAATAGTGCTTCTCTAAGTCCACCTGGTGAGATGGACACCAAGCGTCCATTCTTCAGTGCAATGAGACACTCCTCCCTTGTACCTGGCATAACACCCGTCACTTCCAATAATAATTTAAGTCCTGCAATAAATAAGTAGCAAATACATATTATTATAACAATATGTCACACATACTGCTTACAAGTAGCAGCAAGATTACAGCTAAATGAAAATCTAATACCTATATATTTAGACTAAGGCAAATTTGTACGAAGGAAGTAAAACCTGTACAGAGTAAATATCAGCAAAATGACAAATTCGTGACTGCTTTTGCCCAAATATTATGAAGATGAACCAGCTTATCAGGAGCATCTCAATAAACTAATGCCTCCACATGCTATTTTCTGTAATTATCAAAACGCCAGCCGTGCAACCAAAACTTGTGCATCATAGCTAGAAATCTGAAAATAAATATCTATTCCTCCCTCCTTTTTAAATATTTTAATACAGAAAAAATTATAAATTTTCAGTACAATAAAGATTCCTACAAAAATAAATACCTGACAGGCAACTATTTTTAGTGTTCTTTTAAAATGTGATGTTTAACATTTTAAACATTGAGGTTTTGAGTTGTTAAATTGAGTATTTTGTGGTTAAATTGCAAACTACGTGGATCAAATTGGACTGCAAGATGCATGAGTGGCAGAAGTTAGTAGGGCAGTTTCAGCACTGCATGAACAGTTCAATGGATCTCCTTCCTTTGTTTCTGTAAATGGAATTTCTCCAAAAGACAGATTGAGAACCATAGAAGCACTCTATGCTTTCTAATATTATCTTCACATTTTAAATCTATCAGTTGGGAACTCCCATAGAGAGCTTCAGCAAATGAGTTTCCCCGGTCTTCAAATTCACTGTCCCAACAGCATGGTCTGAAAAGAAATTGTTTATATTAATAAACGTAAATAACAACTATGGACTGCCAGAACTGGTGTCTAGCAGTGCAACTTTGACAACAGTCTGCAACAGAAACTTTGGAAGACAGTGGAAAACACAGTGCCACATCTTGTAATTGAATTGTATTTAATCTTATTCAAGGCATCATGTTTGATAGATCTTTCTGTGAAGACAGATGTTGACTTTGTTTAACACCTTTGTCAACTCTCATGTATTCCTGTTTTATCCTGCAGCCATGAATACCATATCCTTATTAAGTGAATAGGTACTTCCTTTGCTTGGCTTTAAAACTTTTGCCTGTTAAGAATTAGGATGTATCATATGTTCCCTTTTGGACATGAGGAAAAATTTCTTTACTGAAAGAGTGGTTAAACATTGGACCAGGCTGCCCAGGGCAGTGGTTGAGTCACCATCCCTGGAGGTATTTAAAAGACGTGTAGATGAGGCGCTTAGGGACATGGTTTAGTGGGCATGGTGGTGTTGGGTTGACGGTTGGACTCGATGATCTTAGGGGTCTTTTCCAACCTTAATGATTCTATGATTCTATGAACATATTATCATTTCTTATTCCCCTTTTCCAGGTCACACAGAATTTTGTATCCCTCAGTCATGCAAGACTTATGTCCTATGTACTGGCTCTTCAAGGGAAGCCATGACAGGCCTCTGGTCATCCTTGCCCTTTTTTGTATCTTTATTACTTTGCACCTTTTCTGAGATGGGGAGACCAGAATTCCATGCAGTACTCAAGATGTGGGCACCACATGCATTTTGAGAACATAATGGTATTTTCTGTTTCTTCTTTTTTCATGATAAGCCTAAAATTGTTTGCCTTTTGGCGATTGCTGAGATTTAAGCTGACATATTCCTTAAGTCATCTAGAAAATTTAAAGCCTAATTACATGTTTAGGTGTTTCAACTTGTTTTTCTTTCCTTCTGCACTGCATTATAACTAATACTGGGTTTCATCTGCTATTTAATCAGCCAGTGATTCAGTATTGGTAAATAACTGTACTCTCTGTGTGGGCTTTTACCGCCTTGGAAAAAAAATGGCCAGTATAAAGCTTTGTCACCTCACTACTGCTCTAAATTATGATTATTTTAAACAATATAGGTGCCGGCACTGATCTTCATTAGTATACCTGATGAATTCTGCTTCTTTTTGAAAACAAGCTATTTATTTCTACCCTTTATTTCCTGCCTTTTAACCAGTTATTCATTCACAAGAAGACTTCTCCCATAACTGTAATTAATCCAACAGACTGAGCATATGCTCATGAGCATTCTTTAAAGAACCAACCTGTGAAGTGTAACATTTCTCTGCAAAAAGCAGGTAAGTATGGTAGAGCAAGAGGTTAGGGAGAATTTTCACTCAGTCTTCAGCCACATTTTCTACTAATGCAGCAAATGAGGAGGCCTAATCTCCATTATTTGTGGTCTTTTTTACAAGATGCCTTTTTTTGGTAGCCTTTTTACAGGTTGACACCATATTTGCCACCTTCTGTTCCTCTAGCGTGAACATAATTCAAGCAATATGTTATGTGCACATCAATAGTCCGGAAATTGCACAGCTGAGAGCGTTGCTTGGTCCTGACAATAGTTTGCTATACGTTTGTAATAAAAATCTGTGCTACGGACACTTCAATTTGAAACAGTAACCTCTCATTTATCCCTTAAAAAAGAAGTCTCCTTTGCAACATTCTGCTAAGCTTTATCTTCCTTTAGGGGTCCTCTTAAAAGCCAATCACCTCTTGATGACTTCATGCTTGAGATGTGTTTAGTACTACACACTATTTACTAAGTATGCCTTTAGCAATTTCTTCCTCACCATCTTTCTAGGGATGCTTTAATATGTTCTTGCATCAAACGTGCTTGAGTTTATGCTCTTTGTTTTCAGTGTTTGAACACAACTTCATTTTCTGAAGAATATCCTTCTACTTTTAAATAGCTTCCTTTACTCCTTTGTATTATAATAATTTTTAATATAAGTGGTATAAAGGTGCCTTTAAATAATCTCCCCGCTATTCCTTCTGGATGCTCCTTCTTTATGCCTTGTTTTTTTAAAAATGAATGAGGTTTTCTTTTCTGTATCTTCTCCTTTTCACCATGGAATTATTTATTTCTCTCTCAGTCTACAAGGTGTTGAATATGTTGTGGTGGTCAGTATTACAGAGCTCTCTTCAACAGTAAAATCTTCAAACAAGTTTTGTGCCCTACTCCAGGCTTTGATCAAAAGATAGATTTGATGTCATACCCCACTGCAATGGCTACTCAGTGTACAGGGCAAGTAGGTAACTGATATCCTACCATTTATGGGCTCTTCTGCGCTCACAGCCCATTGCTGACCAGCCAGCATTAGGTCAATAATATAGTCCTGTCCTACACTTTCTACTGAGGCGTGACATTTCATCCCAACAGGATTATATAATGTCTATTTCTTGGCTTTGGAGGGTCTACCAGTGTTTTTATGACCTTTCACTTAAAAAACAGGATATTCTACCCTGTTTGCCCTTCTTCATCTACCAACTTTTAGTTTAAAAGTCTAAAAGCAGTCCTTTAGTTTAAAAGCTCTCTTGAAAGGTAATAACTGTAAATTTCAATCCAGGATGCTTAAATACAAAAGAACATGTTCTTACCTGGTAAACGAAATACAAAATGATCAGCTACTGACAGACAAAGTCTTTTCTTCCAGAGGAACAGCCTAGACAAAAAGTAAAGGTAGTCTACAGGAATAGCTCCATGGTAATACACAAGAATGCCCGGTCCTTCTGGTAGGTTTTCCACACCGTGAAGCTCATAACCTGTTTGGGATGGAAAGCAATACACTGACAATGTAAATCATCTGGCAGTTTAAAGAAAACTGTTTACTGCCCTTTGTTAAATGACTTTCAGAGAGTTGTGAAAGCCTCTGCAGTAGCTTTTAAAAGAATTAAGTTCTGGATGGAACTTTTGGTCAATAGCAAAGAGAAAGCCCCTCAAACACCACAGGCTATCGGTGGACTAATTTGTTGGTCAGTTTAATCACTAGATCAGACCTGAACCTGACATTTTCCCTAGTGAGGGGACTAAATTAATTATTTCCCATTAGGAACTTTTCCCAGTCCAAAGTACAATAATGAAAAAAAAAAATTACTATACTGGTGTGAAACCGCTTCATCGGCAGAATGAGAGGCAACAAACCAGTCAGGATGCTTTCCTGAAATATGGAAGTATGAATCTCCATTCTGTGTCAGGAAGAATGAAAAGTTTGGGATTTTACATAATAAAAAGTTTCTCTGGTTGAGATGTTTAAGTCCAAACCAGAATCCGTAAGAATCCCAAAGAGAGGTTCTCTCCACTGGGGTTAAATGTATTCACTTCACAGTGGAACTGAATTTCCTCACAGACATGGACTTCCGTAAATCCCTCTCCTGGCTCTTCCTATGTTTGATTTAGGCTTTAGGTGGAGCCAGAGTAGGAGGCTGATGTATACAAAGGCTTGGGAAAGCCACAGCTTCTGCCAACTAAGAGCTCCATTCCACCTTGTCTGCCTTCGTCTCCATCCCTGCTACAGCACCTGTCATAAGCCGTTCAGGGAGAAAGGATGGGGATGGAGCAGGCAGAGTCCTAGGAAGAGGTGGAGAAAGTTTTATACTGCAGGATGTTCAAAGATTAAGGGAAAAAGCTGTGAGGAAGGATGGCAACATAGATAACAACCTCTTATTCTTCATCCTTAGGGCAGCAAAGTTGTGTCTTGCTGATAGCAAGACTGTGGGAAGAACAAGTGCCTAGCATGCGGCTGAGGATTTTCCTAGGGAGGAGGGTGTGTTGCACATATCTGAAGGTTGAGTGTAATGAAACTGGTTGCTTTTAAATTCTGCCACGGTACAAACTTAAATGTGGTATCTAATTATTTCTTTGTCCGTACAGCTCTTAAAATTATTTTCAATTGTCATAACACAAAGTAGTTTTCACCAACTAAAAATACACTAATTACATTTCCAACTAGTTGTTGTGTTTTGATCATTTATTAAGTGGATTTTAAATGGCTACTAAGGTAAAAAATAAATCTCACATCTCCTTTGCAATTACGTTACTAGAACTAACATTAACAGTGCGCTTCACTCTGATACCATATACAGAGAACTCCACCTGTCTATCCACTTAAGAGAAATTTACCCTATATAAACTAATTTCTCCCTTTCATTCTGCTTATTCTATATTGCAATCAGTCTTTGAGGCAGAAACTTTTGGGCTAGATGCCATACAAAGTATAATAAATGTCATTTCTTTATATCCATTTGGAAGAAATAAAAAAAAAAAATTAAAACTTACGTGTATTTAATATTTATTGTAATTCAAAGCTTCAGACAAGTCATGTCATACTTACCATGCCATATTCTTGCGTATATATCCCAAAAGCTTGCTATAGTTTTCCTTGCACTATCCCAAACATCACTCAAGGGATCTGCTTTTATCTCACCATTCCTCTGATATATTAAAAGCAAAATATTAGAGACGTAAATGAAAAAGAGCATTGTTAAAGGAACTATAAAAAAAGCTAATATTGCAGTTATTGTCAGTGAGATGATGACCACATGAAAAAGGTATTTCTTCAGGTACTCCGCAACAGTCCATTCTTCCAGTACGTAGGCAAGGCAGCTTAGGTCAGTCATTGGTATCTGTCCTGAAGTGCAGGATTCTTCTCTACCTATCATGTCCTGCATGGGGGAGAAAAAAAGCCAGCTCTAATTTCTCTAATCATGGAAGTTTCTCAATTCAGGAAAAAAGTTTTCTGTAGATATACCCGATGCCTATTTTGGTATAACACGGAGTCAAACATTTTTTCTCTCTCTGTCATGCTAAGATAGCTGCTGGCAATTGCCATCCACTACTGCCTGTAAACAGTGATGAGATTACCCTGTGTATTTATGGATCTTTTTTATACAGCCAGATAATAGGGGCTGAAAGGACGAGGGCTGGAGTCCCAAGGAAGCCCATGCAACAGAGCACCTTCACCGTCAAAGCTATTTATCAGATGCTTTCTCTGTATAAGTATGGCTTACTTTTTAGCAGCTCAAAAGAGGGCAAGTGATAAGTATTTTCATCAGCATTAGCCAAGACTGCTACCAGAGGTCTGGGCTCTCCCGATCCTCTGCAGAGAGTCCAGCCTGGGCTTCTGGTCCCTCTGGCAGCAGCCAGCAGCAAGGGGAACGAACAGTGGAGTGAGCAGCTGAGCTAGATGAAGAGCCGGTAGGCAAAATGTGGGCACCCATGGCTCCTTCCCAAGGGCTGGAGGTGCCTGGGTCAGCGTTTGGTACTGCTGGCAGCACTGGGGAAAGCAGCTCTTGGCCCCTCATCCACACAACCATGCCAACACACCCTTCTTTCAGATTTTCCAGCTCTGGCAAAGGCCAAGTGGGTTCCACGGCCCTAGTGATATGTTTACCACGTGCCTACTTAGTCTGTTCCTACAGCTGATCCTGCCTGCCTGACAGCAGGTGGTGGTTTCTCTGGAATGCAAGAGCACTCCAGCATCACTGGCTGATTTTAAGATTCTTGAGCATTAGTCAGAGATTTAAACATTGCAGTCAGGTTCAGTAATCCATAACTGAATACAAGCTTTTATTTGCCTCAGTCAGGTTACTACTTGTTTAACGAGTAAATTTTTCTGCTCCAACACCAGAACAAGTATCTACAAGAAACAAATCGTAATTGCCAGTCAGTGTCAAGATTATGAAGTATAGCAAGTCCAGACTTTTCTGACGTTATGTCTCCAGCTGCATACTTATATGAGCAAACCTGTCATATACTACCCACTCCACTTTTGTTTTTCTCCTTTGAAGCCCTGGGTAGAATTTAGGGGTGGACTGGTGTAAAGCACAGCTTCATTCAGAGTTATGGATGACAAGGAGTACAGCAAATAGCAAAAGCAAAGAGCAGCCATGAACAAGCACTAGACTAGCATGCAGTAAGGCAAGCAAGCCTCATGGCAAGCCCTGCTGATGAGTAGCTGTAACAGCTGTAAATTTGGTCTCGCACACTTCAGTCAAACCTGTCCTTATCTCAAACCCTTCGAGCCCCATGTTGGGCACCAAAAAGGACTGTCATGGTTTAACCCCAGTAGGCAGCTGAGCCCCACACAGCCACTCGCTAATTCCCCCCTCTGCAGTGGGATGGGGGAAAGAATCGGAAGGGTAAAAGTGCAAAAACACATGGGTCAAGATAGAGACGGTTTAATAGGTAGAGCACAAGCTGGAAGGGCAGTAAACTAGGAGCTCAAAGGAAGCAAGCATTGTATTAAATGATGCTCAGCATGGCACAAACGAATGAAACCAATGTGGCAAAGAACATGACAAGAATTAATATGGAATTGTTTATATTCTGGTGACTGGTGTCTGACTAAGATACAGGAAGATCTGGAAGTTCTCATTGACAAGAAGTTTTATCAATAACATGAAAGAAAGAAAAGGAATAGTCTGCATGATTCGGATATTAAAATCTCTGCTTAGAAGGCGTTTAAGAAGGATAAATCTGATGATGTGGTGCTACTCTATAGTAAAGAAGTTCTTAATTGTTTAAAGTTGCTGATAAGAGCAAGGTCTACAAATCCTTGATGCCTGCGAAGCGTGCTGTGCTGACAGAGCCCAGGAGAAGGCCGTGTTAAGGGCTTGCCTTAGGCTACTGAATCAGAAATACTGAGCAGTACTTAGAATAACTCATTCAGGCTGCAACATAGGGTGAAGGAAGGGAGTGGGTTTTGCGTTGTTATGGGGCCTTCAGACTGGGAACACAGACTACTACAGCCAGTAGCAAAACTGGCTTAAAATTGAAGATAAAATGTCCGTACTGATAGTAAATGTACCAATAATAACCCCTATATGATATGGGGATTAATTTGGATATATTGATCACTAACTGGAACCTGGTGATAAAGAGATCGTATGATCTACCACCATTTTAAGATTAACATGTCCAGGTATCTTTTTGTACCTAACATTCTTCTCAAAACCACCTGAAATTCCCTCTGGCATCCTGATACTCATTTTTCATAACTCTTGAAAGACTAGAGAAAATCCGGAGGACTGGAAGAGATTTAAGATTACTCCAGAGTCCCCAAACACAAGCAACTGCAGAGTCAGCAGCCAGATAAATCATAGAATCATAGCATGGTTTGGGTAGGAAGGGACCTTAAAGATCATCTAGTTCCAACCCCCCTGCCATGGAGAGGGATACCTTCCACTAGATCAAGTCGCTCAAAGCCTCATCTGACCTGACCTTGAACACTTCCAGGGAGGGGTCATCCACAACTTCTCCTGGCAACCTGTCTCACTGTCTCACCACCCTTACAGTAAAGAATTTCTTCCTAATATCTAATCTAAATCTACCCTCTTTCAGTTTAAAACCATTACCCCTTGTCCTATCACTACACTCCCTGATAAAGAGTCCCTCCCCATCTTTCCTGTAGGCCCCCTTTAAGCACTGGAAGGCTGCTATAAAGGTCTCCCCGAAGCCTTCTCTTCTCTAGGCTAAACAACCCCAACTTTCTCAGCCTGTTCTCATACGGGAGATGCTCCAGCCCCCTGATCATCTTTGTGGGCCTCCTCTGGACCCGTTCGAGCAAGTCTATGTCTTTCTTATGCTGGGGGCCCCGGAGCTGGACATAGTACTCCAGGTGGGGTCTCACCAGAGCAGAGTAGAGGGGCAGAATCACCTCCCTTGACCTGCTGGCCACGCTTCTTTTGATGCAGCCCAGGCTTTCTGGGCTGCGAGCGCATGTTGCCGGCTCATATTCAGTTTTTCATCCATCAATACCCCCAAGTCCTCTCTGCCGGGCTGCTCTCAATCCACTCATCCCCCAGCCTGTATCCATGTTTGGGATTGCCCCGACCCAGTGCAGGACCTTACACTTGGCCTAGTTGAACTTCATGAGGCAAAATTACTTAAACACTGGTATGTGATGAAGGTAACTGATGCCACTCATTATAATTTTGTAAACAAATGCACCTCCATTCTTTGAGGAAATGAGAGGTTTAATAGCTTGTGCAGGTGTCATGCACATACAGTTTTACTAGGGGCTTGTAAAAGAGGCACTTCAAGCCACACATGAGCTGCTACTTGGAACTCGCCCTTCCACCAGCACCTCACCGTATGTTCTCACCACCAGCCTGGTCTCCAACAGGATCAGCTGGCTTCCTGCTAAGATGATTGTGAAAATGTTGGCACAAGCAAAATCACTCTTGGGAACATCCCAAACTTAAGCTGGCCTATGTGGATTATGAAAGTATATTACCAATGCCACTTGACATTTTGATTAAAAAATAAAGCTTTTTATAATGAAGCACATATGAAATGAATGATGTCGTCAACTGCCACGATAAAAAAGTATCCATCAGTGGTGGAATCCCCATCAAATGAAAATTGAGTCTATGTCCTACATTATTCAGCATTTTCAGAATTTTCTCCTAATATTAATGGGATGTTACATTGATCAATGTAAACAATGTAATATCCCACTGATTCCACTTCCTCCATCCCAATTTTTATGTAACAGAAACTTATTTGCTGGCTGGAAGACCACTACATTTAGCCTTGTTTGCTCACAGACTACAGTATAAATGAACATAGTAACTTGTTCATTTCTGATTCGATGTAGACACTAAAAAAAAAAGCTTTAGAAAGAAATTAAAACACTTAAATGTACAAAAGTATTTTTTTTTAAACCTACAAAACAGGTATTAACAGTACAGATTTGACTGAGGACGTATGAAAGTAGTTGGGTACACATGGAGTGAGTTCACTTTACGCCAGCTAGCTGGGTGGGTGGGATACAAGCTAATTCAACATCATTCCAGTTGAATACAAGCCAGAGAAATACAGACTGACTGAGAAAAAACTAGAAGCAGCATGGCTTTTTCTGGTAGGTAGGGGGCTCAACCAGGTTTCAGTTCCTGCTCCCACAGTTCAATTGTACACCACCTCCAACATTTCATAGGGGAAGAATGAACCCTGATCACTGAACCCTGACCCTGGTTTTTGGACCATATGATGTGAGTCCAACATGGTAAATGCATCCCTCTGTACTGCCAGTATAACATCAAAGGACTACAACAGGACAGAACTTCTATTTTTGCCATGTTCTACTGGCTATCTCTCACCAGCCCCTTGTTGAGACCACAAACACAATTTTGAAGCATCCTTTCTACCAAACGCCATATAGGAAATTATTACATAACTATTTGAGTGCCTGTTGCAAGGCTATTACTAAAGACCTGCTTGATTATGCACTGGAAGACAATGCAAGAGTGTCACCGCAACCTGTTTACTGGTAACTGCTCTGGTTTGCCCCAAGTCTCAAAATTTAAGAGAGACATTTCTCTTCTGATTTTATCAAATCTGAGCCCAGAGCAGCTCCCATGTTCTTCAATACTGAACATCCCATAAAAGGTTAACAAGTGGGCATAGTGTTTTGTGAACAAACATTTTTTAAATTGTCTATATCTTTCATGTCTCATCTAGTGATGGACTTGAAGCGTTACTGTTCTGAGTGATTTCATTATTCTTCTAGAGAAGAACATCCGTGTTGACAAGCAAGATGCTTGTTTGGGCTCCACCTATTAAGGTTATTGAATTCCAGAGTAATAGCTGTATCTACAATGTAAAAATACAGGTGATGTCAGAGGGAGACAGAACTAACATCTCCCTACTTAAAGGGGAGCTCCCCTTCCCACAAAAGCCTCCTGTACTACAAGTCACTCAGATCCCAAGCACTTGCTGAAGCATCATTGATAAGGATAATCTTATCAACATTATAATCCCAGGGAACGGAAGTGCAACAACAAAGCTGTCACAAGAGACCTATGGCATCAAAATTAAAACCTTGTACTTGGCTGTCAACCATGACTAAAGAGGAGATAATCTTGGTCTTCCGCTCACCAGTTTGTTCTTGGCAGTAGGTTTAGCAGAGTCTAGTGGGAAGATGAGTGTAAAGTAGCTGGAGACTCTTCTACAGAGAATTTTTTGACACCTGCTTTCTTGTGGCAGGCTCCTACTTTCTCTTCTGTCAAACTCAAACTGCTCTGTTCACAAGGAGAGTGATCTAACAGTTACAACTCTGCATCTTGCCTCTCAGTGTAAATGAAATTCCAATTTTACATTCCCTAGATTTTTTGTGGCAGTTCCACGGAAAATAGCTCTTTTGCTGGTCTCACACACTCACTTTATTTGCCTCTATAAATCCACCCATCTCATACACTGCTATGTTTCTACAGCTTCCCCTACCTTCATGGATTATCAGCACATCCACCCCAAAACTGAAGGGTCTATCCCCCCAAAATGGAAACTATCAGCAAGTACAGCGCCCAGCCCCCTGCTTTCAGTGGCTATTCCCCCTTTCGCGCACACCGGGGGTACCTAACCCGGAGTCTTGTTTCCCATTTATTCTCCTACTGCCTCAGCAAATATGAACTAAATTCCCACTCGGGTTTGATTCACCACGTGGAAATGAGGAACTATCCCTGGGCGGGCATCGGCGCTCAGCTCGGTTTCCAGAAATGTGACGGGTAAGAGCTGGTGTATGAAGAGCAGGATCTGCGTTCAGGGGTGGTACCCATCGTGCTCAGGCACAAGTAAAACACAGCGAGTGCCCGACACCTACAGTTATCCCTTTTCTTCACCTGGAAACGTCATTAACGTTTTCAAGCGTCACAGACCTGCGAAAACTCGGGGTTTTTCCTCAACTCCCGGTGCTCAGGGGCCCTGAGCGAGGACCGTCGCTCAGGCACACGGCCGCCCTCCGTCCCGCCCCCG
>NW_008825547.1:4348877-4385466 GCF_000699105.1 Pygoscelis adeliae
CAGCCAACACATCCTACCCTACAGGTAGATGGGGTTTGAAAGAGCTGCAGGTAGTGGATGTCTGTATTTGCACGACTTCCCGCACAGACTCCATCACTGGTCATAAGGCAGGGGTACCCGCGCTCCGCTTGGAAGAAAGACACCTCCCCGGGACGTGCCTCCAGTCAATTCGTGTGTACGTTGATTAAGGAAACTTTCAGACAGTGGCGTTGACTACTGAGTTGAGAATGTGCAATGGCTTTGCAAAGGAAAGAATCTCTTTGAATAGCTTAGGAGAACAGGGTGTCACACAGACTTGGGGTATAATTAAATAGAAGGCAGCTAGACCATGCTATTACGGCTAAATTAAGCGGAGGAAACCTGAAACATAATACCCTTATGTTGTTCTGTCGTTCACCCTCTGGCTAATATGACAGAGGTCATATTTAGGACCAATAGGTACCAATTTTTAAGTTCAGAAAAGGATTAATCACCTGACCTGTTTAAGACAGGTGATAAAATTTCATTGATTTTTGTTGATACGGAACAGGAAATTGAGGAATAACAGTGATCTGCAAATAAAGAGGAGAGGAACCTAGAATCTAGTTTCCCAGGTGAACACCAGAAAAAATATGATTAGAGTCAACTTCTTAAGAATGAATATATGATTAGAGTCAACTTCATAAGAATGAAAAGGCTTCTGAGAGAGAACTTGGGAGCTTGTCTCTTCCAGGATACAGCATACTGATTCAGGACTGAAACAGGTCCTGAAGGAAGGCAGAATTGTCCACCAACGGCTGTTCATAGTGTGACACTGCTTTAAGAAAGATTCACCCAAACTTGAAAATGCTCGGAGGACTAAGTGAGCATATTCAGTAACACTCTAAAGGGGATTTGCAATGACTGTCCAGTAGGATTTATTCCCAAAGAGGATTCTTCAACAGCTAGACTCCCTCCAAACTTTTGAGAGTCTTGATGCAGCTGACACAATCAGGTTGGCTTGCCACCTGCTCTTCAGAAGATGCAGAGGACAGCGAGCAGTGCTTCAATCTGAGCATCTCCTCTTATATCCACATCCATCCCAGTTGCAGCCCTTGCATGGCTCCCATGAAATAAAATGCACAGCTGCAGTACATTTCTTCCCGCACATACGTTGTGCTGTAGCTGTGGTTCAGGGCAAGCAGTCACAAACCTGCAAAAAAGCATCCACCAGCAATGCTTTTCTGCTGGCTTCTGGCTTTTATGGCTCAGGGCAGACTTGTTCAATAACAGCATTTCTTGTGAGGGAAGACATTTAGGAAAAACTTGATATTCCTTGCCTAGCATGAAGCAGCAAAATCATTGGAAAAGTGGTTTTGCTAGTAGAGAGGTCAACAGAATGCAGACATAAAGTCTTTAAGTGGCAAAAGTAGATTGAGATGATCAGTGCAGATAGAAAAAGGGTTGTACATAACGCTTACTGGCCAACACCAAATGTAGCTGAAATAAAGTATTTTGTTTTGTTTGCATGTGTTTTGTTTCCTTGTATTTGCATGATGGTGTACTATCGGGCAAAGAATCTGGATAGAAATGAAAGAACTAAAACTGCTATTGAAGAACAGAACTATAATGAAATAACAGTCATGATAACACGGATATTGAAAAATGCATTGGAATTAAGAGTATTGAATAGCATTGTAATGACAAAAAAGAACTGCATTGCTACCTTTGCTTTTCCTTCTCATTCTTTTTCTTTAGAGTCACCTTGAAGAAGAGTGGCATGAGGCTTTTTCAGAGTATTTTTAGGAATCTGGTATGGGCCTCCAGCAGCAGATTTGGATACGAAGGGATATTTCTAATGATGGATAAAACTACTCTGAGGAATTCATGTCATTACATGAAATCAGAATTTAGGCATTTGAATCTCAGGGACTGGGAAAAGATATTAAAGAGATGCAAAATTTCAACAGTCTGGAATTTTTAGATGAAATAATGAGCAAAAATTTTAGAAAGAAGCTTCCAAAATAATTCTACAAATACCTAGTATACAATGTGTATTATCAAGAATATAAAGATTCTATGAGAAATTGAGCAAAAGGAACTGATTGGTATAATAAATGTGTCTTGTATATCAGGAGCATATGTTAAACGGGGAAAAAATAACAGTCAAGATTTTCTACCTTCAGATAAAAACAAAAGTAGCAACCAATGAAGGTGAGATAGAAATAAAAAATTAATAGGGCTGAAAAAGTATTTTGCTCTAATTTTGAATAAGGGCAATGAGATGGAGCATTGGCAGATTGATAATAAAAATGAAGGAGCAGAAATTACAAAGTTGGAATGAAAAATCAAGGTTCAGAAATTGTAAGGATAGAACCAGTTAGTTTTCTCCATCTGTAGAAGACCAATGTCTAGCAGATGTAATTGCAGGCCCAGTATAAAGATTTTTTAGTATCTTCATGAAGTTAAGAATACCAGATAACTGAAGAATAGCAAATTTAACACCTATATTTGAGAAAGTAAGAACAATTAGGAGTCTCCTGTATTCTGCACTGCACAGTGTGTTCCAGACCAATACATGTTAAGAGAATAGTAGTTCAAGATGTGGAGAAATGGTAAACTCATGTTTCATTTTCTAATTGTAAATCCTGCCAGGCAATCCTGCCTGTGGGATGAAGCTATGGAACGGGTAAGTATAATCTCAGGGTTTATCTGACAAGTATTCCTGGTAGGATCAGTGAAGTGTTATTGCCAGCATAGAAGGCATTACAGAGATCTTCTTTGAAATATTGTATTTAATTCTATTTCCTTCTTGTTTATACAGATTAATTTAGATTGAAACAAGAACAGAAAGGAGTCCAAAGGATGACAGAGATGCAGCAGCTTGTTTTAGGAGAATAAGACAGAGGCACGTGGCTTTTTTTTAACCTAGCAAAATGAAATTTCAAACGGGATGTAACTGTTGCTGTTAAATAATTTTGGGGGTAAGAAGGGAGAAAAGTAACTCAACTAAAGGTCAGTCAAAGTACTGAATAAATGATTTTTAATGGCCAGTCTATAACTTTAGCACGTTTTATATTCAGATAAGATTTCTAGCAAGAAAAAAGAGGTTCTGAACCTGTTTATGAGAGAAGTAACAGAGTTTCTACTGCTATTTGGAAGTTGAAATAAATAGGTTACAGAAAGTTGGTGGTGCCATTCTGGTGTTGCTTGCACGACACTGCAGGTGGGTTGCGCTCAGAGCTGGCTCCATTTTGCCGAGGGCAGTTCCAGCAGAACATGGAATTATTGATCCAGTTGGTGGCCAGTGACAAGTGGTCCTCCCCAGGGCTCAGTACTGGGGCCAGTTCTGTTTAATATCTTTATCAACGATCTGGACGAGGAGATCGAGAGCACCCTCAGTAAGTTTGCAGACAACACCAAGTTGAGCGGGAGCGTTGATCTGCTGGAGGGTAGGAAAGGACCTGCAGAGGGACCTGGACAGGCTGGACTGATGGGCCGAGGCCAACTGTATGAGATTCAACAAGGCCAAGTGCCGGGTCCTGCATTTGGGTCACAACAACCCCATGCAGCGCTACAGGCTTGGGGAAGAGTGGCTGGAAAGCTGCCTGGCGGAAAAGGACCTGGGGGTGTTGGTCGACAGCCGGCTGAACATGAGCCGGCAGTGTGCCCAGGCGGCCAAGAAGGCCAATGGCATCCTGGCCTGTATCAGAAACAGTGTGGCCAGCAGGAGCAGGGAAGTGATTGTGCCCCTGTACTCGGCACTGGTGAGACCGCACCTTGAACACTGTGTCCACTTTTGGGCCCCTCACCACAAGAAGGACACTGAGGTGCTGGAGCATGTCCAGAGAAGGGCAACAAGGCTGGTGAAGGGTCTGGAGAACAAGTCTTATGAGGAGCGGCTGAAGGAACTGGGGTTGTTTAGCCTGCACAAAAGGAGGCTGAGGGGAGACCTTATTGCTCTCTACAACTCCCTGAGAGGAGGCTGTAGCGAGGTGGGTGTCAGTCTCTTCTCCCAAGTAACTAGCGATAGGATGAGAGGAAATGGCCTCAAGTTGTGCCAGGGGAGGTTTAGACTGGATATTAGGAAAAATTCATTCACTGAAAGGGTTGTCAAGCATTGGAGCAGGCTGCCCAGGGAAGTGGTTGACCCACCATCCCTGGAGGCATTTAAAAGATGTGTAGATGTGGCACTTAAGGACATGGTTTAGTGGTGGACTTGGCAGTGTTAGGTTTACAATTAGACTTGGTGATCTTAAAGGTCTTTTCCAACCTAAATGATTCTATGATTCTATGCTTAACATAAAGGGACCATTTGGGTTTGGATGCTGGAAAGTTTCTTACCTAAAAGAAACTGATTGCTTGGTGCTGGTTCAAAAAAAGTGCCTCCTGTCTCTTAATACTTGCTTGTGCATGAATACCAGGACCTAGACAGGATTAGCAATTGCTACCGACCCCATTCTGGAGCAACTGGTGGCCTTCATGGGTCCTTAGGACTGGATCTTATTTCAGCCAGTAATGTTACAGAGTGATGGGAAGACATGGCTGTCTTGGAGGTCTCAAGTCTCAACAAGCTGAACTTGAACCCATTATTTTTTTTCCTTCAGAACTGATATTCTAGAGATATCAATCACTGATGCTAAAATGTTGGAATCAGGATAGTACCACAGCTGTGGGATTGTTTGCAGGCAGGCTTGGAAGCTGTAGGGGTGGGAGCTGAGACAAAGAATAATTATTTTTTATTTTCTAGGAGAGATACTTCACTGATGAAGAAAAAGGAGCAGATAAAGAAAAGGATACTGCTTTTTCCTTAGATCCTGAAGGAAACAACCCCCAATAACATTCTTGGAAAGCTGTTAGATGGATTGAATTTGCTGGCTGTAGATGGTGTGAGGGGCTATATTGCCCAGGCAGGGGAATATGTGCACACGGACATTAAGTGTGAAAGCTTATTCTCTTTTTGCCTACATAAAATGGGCAGAGTCAAGCCAAAGTCTGCCAAGGCTGAGGGCTCAGCCTTAGCTTATTCTTGCAAATATCGTTGCTGACCTGGAGGAAAACAGAAAATCACTTGACATTAAGATTTTGTGGTCTAACAGCTAACTCAGTTCATTTTCCCTGAAGCAGAAGGTGTTGACCTGAACAACAACACGGAGTACTTACTCCTATCTCCAGGAAGAGCTCCTTGGTCCAGATGCAATACTCTGTATAAGCCATCCCTCTTACATACGCAAGATCATGAAAGCCAAGGCTGCTTTGCTACTCAAGTCTCCCCATTTCTTTTTCATATCCTCAATCTCATTATTCTTCCCTTTCACAGCTGTCAATGTAGGCCAGCTGGCTCCAGATTCAGCATCTAACTAGAATCATAGAATCACAGAATCATAGAATCATTTAGGTTGGAAAAGACCTCTAAGATCATCGAGTCCAACCGTCAACCCAACACCACCATGCCCACTAAACCATGTCCCTAAGTGCCGCACCTACACATCTTTTAAATACCTCCAGGGATGGTGACTCAACCATTTCCCTGGGCAGCCTGGTCCAATGTTTAACCACTCTTTCAGTAAAGAAATTTTTCCTCATGTCCAATCTAAACCTCCCCTGGCACAACTTGAGACCATTTCCTCTCGTCCTATCGCTAGTTACTTGGGAGAAGAGACCGACACCCACCTTGCTACAGCCTCCTTTCAGGTAGTTGTAGAGAGCAATAAGGTCTCCCCTCAGCCTCCTTTTGTGCAGGCTAAACAACCCCAGTTCCCTCAGCCGCTCCTCATAAGACTTGTTCTCCAGACCCTTCACCAGCCTTGTTGCCCTTCTCTGGACATGCTCCAGCACCTCAACATCCTTCTTGTAGTGAGGGGCCCAAAAGTGGACACAGTGTTCGAGGTGCGGTCTCACCAGTGCCGAGTACAGGGGCACGATCACTTCCCTCCTCCTGCTGGCCACACTATTTCTGATACAGGCCAGGATGCCATTGGCCTTCTTGGCTGCCTGGGCACACTGCCGGCTCATGTTCAGCCGGCTGTCAAGCAGCACCCCCAGGTCCTTTTCCGCCGGGCAGCTTTCCAGCCACTCTTCCCCAAGCCTGTAGCGCTGCATGGGGTTGTTGTGACCCAAATGCAGGACCCGGCACTTGGCCTTGTTGAATCTCATACAGTTAGGCAGGGTCATACTACTGGCAGGGACAGTCGTTTGCAGCCCGCAAGGCTGGAGACCTTCTCACCACTGGAGCTGGAGTTTGCCACTTGATGGAAGTGTAACCCTTCACTATACAATAGGTTTTCATCCTGCATTCTTGTCATGCATACTTTATTAACGTTTTTCTGAGATAATTTTCTGATAGCAGAGATGTGACAAATCATCAGGAATTTTTGGGTCTCTTCCAATTGATAAAGAAACATGGTCTCTAGCAGGTATTGTTCTCTCTCTTTTCTCCATACCTTAATATTTTGCAAGTGCCCTCTGCATTCTTTTCCAATATATCTCCACTCTACTGACGTTCATATAATTTTCCTTCCCTCCCTATCTTTCTTATCTAATCTCATTCTGCATTATTCTTACTCCCTATTCTTTTTTCCCAGCGCTCGTTTATAGGCTGAGATTCTCTCTCCTTTCCACAGCTCTCTCTTTCTCTTCTCAACATTAATCCATCTCACTTGAACAGCCCCTGCCTTATCTCCATCACCTTGGTTCCTAGTTTCTTCGCCCAGTTTATCACAATGTCACCAATGAAAGCTTCCCTCTCTGATTAGGTGCACCCTTCCCAGCATCCCTTCATTGACTCAAAACCCTATTGACTCTCCCCAGCTTCATTATCTGGAAATGCCACTGTCCATTCCCAGCTCTTTTACACACCATGGCTCCTTTTAAAAAAAGACTGCTCCCCAGCCTTCTTACCCACCTTCATATCTGAAAACCCTACTGATGTTTCACAACCCCCACCCTTCCTTCCCACAACCTCCACTAGTCCCTTGCACTTCTCTCTCCCTCCAGTCTCCTGGAATTCAGCAGTTGACATAAAATTTCATTGCCTGCACTGATAGCCTTGAGCTGTTTTTGCACCTAGAGGTAAGGGAAATAGGATGAGTTTTTCTGCTTAGTTGTAGTTTGATCAGTGCTATATACTGTGAGAAATGACAGTACATAAAGAGGACAGCGTCTTTGCAGATATTTAGATATTAAACATCTTTTTGAACATAAGCACGCTGCATTTTTTATGTTTCATAGTAGGTCAGCCTAGATGCAGGTCAGAAATATATCTGGTGATTTCCCTCCCTTCACTCCAGGTTCACAGTGGACTGTTTAGCCTTCGTATCAATGGCTGAAAGCTCAGTAAGCAGTTGGTAAAGTCAACCAAGAGCTGCGTATAGCTCATAGGATAGAAATACTTAAATTTTGGCTCTAGACCGTGACAATCGTGTCACAACCTGCTGTCAGAAAGTTCAGAGAAGAGGGAGGAAAAAACGATTCATCCCAAATACACACAGAGGTTCAGAAATGTTTGCAATAGTTACACACTGTTTTCTGGGCTGCAACACTCATGTGGTACCTCAGCAAAAACACACATACATAGTTACTCTGATAACTCAGCATCATTCTGGGCAGAATGAACCAAGCCCAGCGCTGGTGTGAGCTGTCAAAATGCTAGTGATGACCATAAGTGTACATCTTTTAGCAAGACTGAAGTGTATTTAACGTACTTGCCCTGTGGTGATGTTACTGACAGACACGTATGCAAATTACATGGCTATTAACTATTATGTGCACCTGAATACATGGTTATTTTCTGAACTCATGTACGTATAGACACAGTAAAATATGGCCTTATCTCATTAGACACTTTCCTTTACATAGGGTTGTACAGCTCGTACCATGGCTGGACTACAGTCAGGACTGAGGTCTCCACTTCAGAGCAGTCTAATTGACGGTCCCATTGCTCCTGAACAATTTTGCACCATTTCAAGCATTATAAACCATATTCACCATCGAATCCCCAAATAAACATTGTAGTATAATTCAGGTCCTGACTGTGCAGAGGTTAGGCGGCCTCGCTCTAGTTATTACTTCAGTTAAATACTGTAATAATAGCATTCTTTCTATTGCAAGCAGTTGAGTGGGTGTATATGTAGCAATTGCCTAAGTGGGTAGAATTTGCACAGATGAAAATGAAGTAGATGAGCTGTAATATCAAGTGTGGGTGACATGCTTCCTTTATACACCCTTGCAGCTTGCCCACGCAGGATGTACACACCAAACAAGACAGCCTTCTGAAGGGCTGAAGGGTGAGAAAACCTCACAGGAGCATGTGTTTTGCTGACTGGATCTCTCTAGGATACTTTAGGCTTCAGGAATTCAAAAGTGATTAACAAGACATTCTTTGGGTTTGTGGAGTTTTTTTTCCTAACACCTTCTCATGTACTGTAAAGTAATTTTCATTTGGACATTTGTGAAACTGTAACTTCAAACACTGCCTAAAATGAAAATTTTATAAATGTTTTCTTCTGCATCATTAAGAAAAGGCTATACAAATTATAATCTTGACTAAACCACAGCAGAAAGAAAAGCTTAAAGCCTGTTTGAGTTTGTTGAGGATCTGAACATTAGAGAACACACTTGTTTTCACAGGGGAATATATTTAAAGACAAATGAGAAAATATTGTAACTTCATTTTGGATTGCAGGAGTGTTTCATTCTTAAATAAAACCAGAAAATCCAGCCAGAAATGTGACAAACCTCACTTGCAGGTTGATGAGAAGTCAGAAGCTGTAGTCAGGTTTCTTACTCGGGCAGTTTTTCTTATAATATAAAGTACAACAGATTAATGCCTGCATAATGTGCTTGGTCCAGTGTCACTAAGATCATTTGTTCATCAGTAAGCCACCCTTTCACACAGATAACAGCAAAACATTTGGACTATTTCATGGTTTCATATATTTGAGACCAGGATTTACTATCACTGGTAGGCCAGACTTTTCTGTCTCTAAAAGACAGATGAACTGAATTCAACCCTACCTGATAGATTTAACCGTAGAAAGGCAGTGACAATGATCTCCGGTATCACTCTGCAGACAAAAATGTTGCCCAATCCTTCTCTTCAAGGAAGTAGAAGGACAACCCTCTATGACCAGAGCAGAGAATCACGAGAAGTCTGGAAAGGATCAGGTCACCTCAGGAGGTGATCAGGTCCATCCGCTTGCTTAATGCAGTGCCTCCTATGGCTGTGTCTTCACAGATGTTTTTCTATATCAGTTTAAAAAAAAATCTAGTGATAGAGATTACCCCACAACACTACAAGATTATTATTATCATTATTTTGTTATGAGTCTTCTGTGAAGCAAACAGACATTTCCGAAGATAGAGGATTGGTCTATTGAGAAGGATTGAAAGATGATGAATTAAAGCACTTCAATATTCCATTAAAATTAGTAGTAATCACAGATACACATCCATTTTCTTTGTTGCAATTTTAGATGTTAAATTCCCAGTGCATGAAAAAAATTTAGGAGCTCTTTGGGGGTATGTAAAATGAAGTAATCTTTGCAATAAAGCAATAATAATTCATGATTTCAAGTAATTTCACAAAAGCAATGCTATTAACTGAAAGGAATCTGAAAAATGGGGAAAACATTTAAGCTTATATTTTAGTAATGAGAAAGGGAATCCAAACCATCACACTTTCTTAATTAGACTGCTTTAAACCATTTTTCTCCCCTGCATGTCTTTTAATCCTCTTTTCCTTTCAGAAAAAGTACCAAAGTGCTTCTTGAACTTAGTTCTTTTTTTCTAGATTTTCAATTTCTAGATTTTCAGTGATCAGCCACACTTTGTACCTGATCAAACTAGGATTTTTCAAGACCTTGCTGACTAGTAAGGAATTAAATTGCTGATTTACAACACAGTGACTTTATTCTGTCTTAGATTTACTGGTACCTAAGGTTACATTTATAGCTGCAATGGCTACTAATAAAAACTTTTTTTTTTTTTTAATTAACTCAACACGCTTGTAAAATAGAGCCACCCGTGAAGGAAAAAGTACAATCTTTTGCATTGTCATGTTTCAGAATAGAATCTGAATTTAGTAGACATGCCGCCATGTGTTAAACTGCATTCATTTTACTTCACTCACTGTGCCACAGTTCTTCCTAATAATATTGCCAGTTCAACAGAGCAGGATTCTTGGTTCTCATCCACATTTAAGCCCATTTTACACTGCTCTAGCAGTGTGAGGACACCTGAAAAGCTGTTTACTATTCATATATCTCTAGGGCTTCTTCACAGTGTTAGAGACAGGTGTAAAATAGGGATTCTATAAAAATACACAGTTCATATTTAAAATGCAGTTCATTTAATGAAAATGCAATTCTTTTAAAATGCAGTACATTTTTAAAATGTATTGTATTTTCACACATATTCATTCCCATGTCCACCATGTGAATGTGCCTATGCTTAAGCCACCTGGGATCAAATAACCTGAATCACAAAAATCATCCTTCTTCTCATATTTCCTTCCGAGGATATTCTGTAATAAGTATTGCTTCCACCTGTTTGAGAACTGAACTCATTTCCTTTTCCTGTCTGGATAACTAGAGGTTTTTTCCAGAGTTCCTGAAGTGATTTCCTGGAAGATATTTCTGCATAAGGAATCTGAGCCACAGAACAGTCTATTCAAGTCGGCCCACGGCAGGGGGGTTGGACTAGATGACCTTTAAAGGTCCCTTCCAACCCAAACTATTCTATGATTCTATGACTCTAAGTCATCGACCAGCAGGAGCTAAGATGGTGTTTCCAGTTAAGGATGCTAGCCTTCATCTGGACAAAGCACTTTGATGCAGTTCTGTTTCTTTTGTCCCTGGTTACAGGAAGATAGATAGGTGGTAACAAGTGCTGGCCAGAGATATTCTCATCACCGATTGCCAGCTTTGCCTTTGAGAAAATTGTGGAACCTTGGTCAATCCGATATGTTCTTGCATGTCACGATTAACATTGTGCCTGATAATTTAGCATGCATATTCCCAGAGGTTTTTTCCTGGATGAAACAGAAAGAAGAATTAAGTAAGTGATTTTCATATGAAATTTCACTGTCTTTTTCAGTGAGAAATCTCAGGAGTTTGCCTTTTTCCTCCCAATCACTAGCACAGAACTCTGTAGTGCTGTTCCATCCCAATCCATGGATGCCTGATGAGCAGCTCAAACGGCTGCTCATCTGCATTCAAAGAATGCTTGTTCTTTCCTTGTGAAAGAAGTGCTCACCAACTCTAAAAATGGATCCATTAAACTTGTTTGACAAAATACACCAGCTTATCAGTCTAATGTGTTCTTGGACCTTTCTATCTGCTCAAATTTTTTTTTTTATCATCCTGAACTCTCGGTTAGAATTGAAGGAGTCTACCATTTTTTTAGGTCAGTCAAGAACTATATCACCTGGTAGCTCATCTGGTAGTTAACTTAGGCCACTGCATAGCATTTCTATATTTAAATATTTCCACAAATATATATATTTCAGTATTTTAATATCTAATTATACACAACATTTTTAAGGGATTGGCCAACTTGTTCCCATCTGTAAAAGACTGTCAGTAAGGCCTGATGTCAGTATTTGCAGCCTTCCTGGATCCACCTTTTGAGCCCCTGGAAATTTATTCATCATTACATGTATTCAGGCAAGTGTTTTTCCTAATGATAACAGCTGCCGTGAGGTTGGAAGAGGTCACGACCAGTGTGGCAGCTTCCTTAAATGTAATATTCTTTTTGGGCTGGGTACCTCTGAGACAATTTTTTCCCAGATGTTAAAATGTAATCAGAGAATTAAATTACCTGTGCTCTTTTCTAAACCTCGCAACTCTGAGGCTGAGGTGTATGCTGCAGATATCAAGAAGGCCATCTCTTTTTACCTCCTCAACACTATTTTTTTCAGATGGCCTGGAAAGTTGATCACATTAGCAGCCAAGAAATCCAGAGGTACAGTCATCTCCACACCAAGAAAGCGTAACTACAGAGCAGATTGCATCGAGGCTTGTTATGACACTGTGGATGGAAGTGTCCTCTGTCATCACAGCCCACGCCACCAGACTTCAGGCTGTATCTGTGGCCTCAGTGAGAAAGGGATGTGTACTGCCATTCTCACATTGCCCACGTCCCATCTGTAACTGTATTCATACCCCTTCTGACCACCCTGCCACTGCTGAGCCCTCCAGAAGGACTTCCACTAGTGGTAAAGGCTTCCACATTTCTTATTTCCCTCAAGGAGTATGAAACTCATTGCTCAGTAACTGTGAACAGCTCCTGAAGGTCTCCCATGAAGTTAACATGCACATAAACAGCCATTGAAAGTAAAAAAGAAAGCTGACTTCCCCAGCTGCAGTCCTTTGAAATGTGTTGCCTTTATGGGTATTTACTTCTTACCATTCTTCCTTTCTCCTCCAGAATCTGCTAAGAACACGTATTCTGGGATTTTGGCATCAGGAGGGAGTCTGGCTGACGCCAGATATTTTCTGTCCCATGTACTCATGCAGTGGGCATGAAGGGAGCGGGAGGAATCATGACCTACATACTCAGTGTAAGACTGAAAACTCTTCAAGTTCTGAAGACCAGGCACACCAGCGTGCAAACCTGTGCATGGATGGCACAGCTTCAAGACTCCAGTCACTTTGCTGCTGCGAATACCTAACAGTTGGCATAATCTGGCTAGTTTTTAATGCAGTAGCAGCTTTGATACAGGATACAGGCTCAGGACTGTCTCATGTCAGAAACAGTCCTAGTTCACTGACCTTCAACGGGGAAGGAAAAGTTTGTTAATCCCTAAGGAGTGAAATAATTCTGGTGAAAGATTATAAAACTATCTATACGTTTTTAAGTGCTCTGTTATTACCTGTAATTGTTAGGTAAAGGATGAGTCCTAAAGAGTGCACTCCCTGGTGATTTGGTCATGGTATTACAGATTTCATCTTGAATTAATGTCCTCTTTCAGCTGCTGCCCTAGGCCTTGCCACTGCCTGTCTGCTCTGTGACTCAGTCCCACAGCTGAGATCATCCCTGTTTCCAGCAATCAAGGGTACTGGTTGTCCACATAACTCCAAACCTAACAACTGAAATTGCAAACAAAATACCATTGCTCCTGGTAGAATGTCCTTACTCCTGTCATCCTTAGGTAGGAAGCTACTGAAATTTTTACTATCTATATTTGAGAACACATAGTTGAATTAATGAATCAAAGAGTACCTGAAAAAAAGATGTCCTTTTTAATTCCCTGAATCAGGACAAATACACTAAAAATACATTTTCTTATGTTCTTTTCATTTTCTTTTATTCTTACTCATTTTCTTTATATTCTTAAAATACATTTCTTAAGGTAGTCTTAAAAATAGAGGATATTTGCTGAGAAGTGTCTACAGTTAAGTGCAGCTGTCATTACACTGATGTTTTCTACAACATCATGAGCTATAGGTAGATTGCTAGATAGCCTACTCAGTTAATAGGAGTTTCAGAAGTTCTGCTTTATAGTAATATAGTCCAAAGACCCCTAACAAAACACTTGTCTCTTATACCTGTAGGGTTATCAGAGCAGTGTCTTTGAATCATTCACCCAACAAGACAGTTCTGCTAAATATGCAGCTGAAAGTAGCCGATAAGGAAAAAAAAAAAGAAAGATTTGAGTATATTTTTATTTTCTTAGTTTTCTTGCCTCAGTGGTGTGCCTGCATGTGATGATGCCTCAGTGAAAAAGCATCTCCCGACCATCACAAACGTGGCTAGTATGAGAAGCTGTTTAAAGTCAGGGACTGCTTCGAGATTCAAGCTCCTTTTGTATCCTGGTCAGAACTTATCAGGATCATTAAAGTAGAAGTGAAAGAACAAACCATTAATTGATTTCACATCTGTGGGTCAAGACCACCTTTGAAACCAATAGGAGTGTCATTTACCTAGACACTCTAAGTTGTAGAGCTGATATTAAAATCCTACTTTGTAAACAGTTTAATCAAAGTTATAACAAATAATTAAGTCTTCCATTAACACCGCCCAGATGTGGAAATAATCGTATTAATCATCATATGTAAAGCAGTGCCTGTAAATAATGTCATTCTAGGTAGAGCAGTGCCTGTAAATAATGTTGCGTAACAGTTGACATTATATAGAGCCTTTCTGCATCAATATTTTTCTTTTTCTTTATATATTTTATATATGTCTAGATACAGACTGAGCTTTTGGGTTTTGTTCTTTTTCTTAAAAAAAGTTTCATAAAGAACCCGATTTAATAATAAGTTTTTAGACTAACAACAGTGATGTTAGAAACAAAAGGATTTTTAGTACCTTTAGTGCCTTGATGCATCTGCACCCATTTGCACCAACTAATATGTCCGTCCTATGAGAGGAAAATAAATTATGCCGTGTTCATCTACGAAAGAGATCAGCTAATGTTGCAGTAGTGAGCCTAAGATTAGCAATTTGTGGCTTTACATTAGCAAATCTTAATGTCCTTTCTATTTAGTGCTTGTTTGTATAAATTACTTGCAAATGATACAAAAACAGATTAAAAGTTCCTAAGTGTTTTACATGCATTACAGATGTATTTCCCTCCATGTAATAGTGGGAGTTGCACTGTCTGTTGAAATAATCTGTCGAAATTCCACAAGACTGGATGTATTTTAATACAAGGTTACCACTTCATATTCCACTCCTCCTATTTGTTAATGAAGGCTTCCTTTTCCTCATCTTACACAAAATTATTCCTAATCATTTAAAAAGGACATTAATTGCTTAGAGTTAAAGGCCTGGCATCAGATTCAGAAAAGGTAGCCTGCCTTACGTTTAAAGCTGGAGAAAGCTGGTAAGATGGTTACTCCCAGCATAAATGGAGACTTTGAGGGAGGTTAGGGTCAGTTTCTGACAAAATTCATTAGAGTACAACAATTGGACATCTGGTAGGTTAGAAACTCCTGTTCTATTGACATGTTACTATTACTGTGTAAAGTTTGAAGAAGTCCCTCAGGCATTTCTAAAATTTATGCATATGATGATAACTGCCACTTTTCCCAATTGGTTATGAAAAGAAATCTTAGGTTTGGAGGGTAAAGTGACTTTTTCATCTCTGATGTTGTATGCCATATGGCCACAAAAAGATCATCAAGATTTTGAAAAAAATAGCCAGCTATCGCAACAGTGGTCTGAAACATTCAAAACCACTGGCTGTTGAGACTCGTAGCATCCTGATCTCAGAATATCCACTCTATTATTGTCCTCCCAGATTACCACACCATATCCAAATTCTAAGCAGGTTCACATAAAATTCAGTGGAATTCCTGTGAAAAAAACCTGACATATAGTGTAAAATTATAAAAATACAACACAGAGACCCTGAGAGGTCATCTTATCCATCCCTGCTCTAAAGGAAGTTCAGCCATCTCTGATTATCTCTGACTGACAGTAATTTCACATTTTAAATGAGAAAGCGGGCAGCTCTGCAGTCCAGAAGAATCAGGATTCAATCCCATGACTTCCCCCTGTAAGACTTAGGATCTGCCACTAGAACCCGCTACCTGTGAGTGTTTCCCTATTAAGGTATTTCTTATCCTTCCTATTTTCTTGCTTGCAAGAAAACATTTGTAGTTCTCCAATCTCAGCACTTTGGCTAGCAAAATCTTCCCTGTCTAAATGTATCTAGGCTTGAATTAGTAAAAGTGCATTTTTAAAGTTGGTCTTTGACCACCACTTCCGTGATGGATTCACAGATTTTTCTGACAAGTGAATGTAAATATATCTGTAATTTCCTAATTAATTGCGTAGCCATAATACACAGAGTTGTTTTGCTTCCTTCTCTTCCCCCAAATGTGTCTTACTGATTTCTGGTTTTGGGGAGGTTTTTTAAGTCTTCTTTGCATTTTATAACTGTGTGTTTTTCCTAAGTTATTTCATATAGATAGTATTCAGTTCTTGAGATATGTGTTCATGCAGCCTTCATGGCTGCCGTCACAGACCTTCATGCAGCTCCACTAAGTGACAAGACACTGGCCTCAGTCCTTGCATTCCTAGAAAGCAATAATTACTCTGGAAGGTCAGTGGCATTAGCCTCTATGAAAGGGACAACATATACTCTCAAAGAGTATAGATCTCCAAATATATTTTGTGGAAGGCCATAATATTACATTTCATTCATGATTGCTTAAAAGATTTTTGAGTTTGGTTTTTTTTTGGTCATCCTGAGATCATGGCAGTTTCTCAAGCAAGGCTTTTGATAAAGAGCAACTGATGGACTGATCTTACACCTCTCTTGATATATCAGAAGACAAACCAAGTGAATGGTCACATTTTGCATGGATATTTCTTCTCCAACATGTAATTTGTTATCAGAAGTATGAACACAGTTCCCTCAGTTTTCACAAGCTAAATCTGGATTGCATTGTTAACTGGTTTTGATGAAATACAATTCCCAAATTTTTTTTTTTAAATCTTCTATAAATTCATGTCCTCACTTTTCACACTATTATTTTTCTTTAGCAGTTATGATCAGGAATAAGATTGATTTCTGTTGAAAATATCTTTTAAGTTCTGTAATCATAATTTCAATATTGGTGCAACGTGAGGTTTTTGTACACAGCTCCACTTTCTTTTGCTTTCCTGCTTGAAGAACACTGTTTTGATTTGTAAATTCTCTCTTCCTTGTAATTTAATGATAATGAATTTAATGGTAAGTATTTTTATTGTCTTTTTTCTTCTCAGTAAATAGCAATAAAAATTAATTGCTCAGTAAAAGCAAACACAGACAACTTAATCAGGAGTACAGATAAGAGCCACTTCATTTGCCATGTGAACAAACCACATCAGAGTTTTGAACAAATAAACCCAAACAGAAAAAAGCAACAATTTTTTTTTTTTTAAATGGGATTTTTAACATTTGGCAAAAAGTTTGATCTGGTTGATATTTTTTTCTGCTCAAAGAATATACGTAAGCTGAGTTGTGCTTCCTCAGTGATTATCTTTTTATATTTTTCCTCGGCCTGTAGAGAAACTGCAAGAGACGTGAGGCTTCCTGATTCCTCAGAACTGCTTCAAAGTCCAACGTCTCCTGTCCGTGGGGGACCTACAGTCAACCTCACCAGGGAGAACAAAGACCCTGAAGTACAGCTAGTGATTTTCTTTGCCCAAGCAAGAGGAGTAATGTCTCTGATGGAACATTTTTATCCCATCCAGTCTAATTCAGATGAGAGAAAGATTTTGCAGCTAGTCCAGAGTGGGTATCTCTTTGACAGCCCCAAACCTTAGCACGGTAGCATTCTCTATTCAAACTCTGAATTTTAGCCAAACTGCATAAAGTTATTGAAAAGCCACCAGAATTTTATCTGTATTGAAGAGTTTAAAAACTACAGGGAACAAACATGTACAAGAGTAACACACTGTAACTTCATCTCTCCTTCTCTTACTCCTTAAAATATGCCATTTCATTCAACCTCCTTTTAAAATGTATCTGTTTCTGGCTACCCACTGAATTAACTACTCTTCTCCTAATTCTGTTTTCAGACATATCCCCTTTGATTGTCCAAGTCTTTTGAGGGATTCAGAACTGTAGTTCACAGCTTTTTGGATTCTGGTAGCTAATTCAAGCAGGAGATGTCAGTAACCAACCGCGGTTGGTTCACTAGGTGACATCCTTCTTGAGAAAAGCAAGGTGTCCAAAAGGCAGTCTGTATGTCCAAATCAAACTTGCTTTGTTGCAACATCTTTTTCTCAAGCCTTCCCAATGGCTACATTTCCTCAGCCTGTTTTATCAAGGAGAGCTGGCTCAAACAAATCTGAACATTTAATATTAGGTGGGATAAATATTGTTGTCTTTCTGTTTCATTTCCGCTGTGTTTAGCAGAGATGAAATTTGTACTTTCCAGGAAAATAAACAAGCCTTCAGTGTGAAGAAAAACCCTAATAGGAACAAGCTACTCAACTCCCATTTGTAATACAAAACCACGGAACTGAAAAGAATAATGGGGGCAAATCCAGTCTCCGGAAATCTCAGGTACAGGCAGACGGCTACTGAAGAAGCCCACAGAGCATCTGCTCCACTTGCAATGACACATGATGCTTCCACATCACCAAGCTTAAGAATTTTAATAAGAGGTCAAGAGCCATAGCAATTAAGTGTCACAGGGCAAGAACAGGGCAGATTAAGGGAGTTGTCAATGACAGAGTTATCTGCAACAAGAAGGAAATTGTTGAAGAAAACTCCCAGATGGTGGGAAAAACCTGTTGTCCCTGCAGAACTGACTTAGGGAAAAATTCTCTGTTGACTGCAGTTCTGGCAAAACAGATTAATGCTGAGCACAGAAGCAGAATACACCACAAGCACACCTTGACAGTTTTAATGTCAGTAGAAACACAAAGAGATTCTGTCCTGCAAGCCCAGGGTTAGGAAAGAGGGGGAAAGATTAGGAAAGAGGGGGGAAGAGCCTTCTGCCCTGCTCCAAAGACAAGCAGCAGAAGCCGATACATGAGATCAAGATAATGTTTGCATTCTGTTACACAAATGTAAATAAAAGTCGCTTTTGCTTGCCCTTTTGGAGGCAGTAACACATGCAATATATAAGAACTTAATTTCCTCCCTGAGGATCTTCTATATAATCTTTCAAAAAACATTTCAAACTCAGTTTTAAAACCCTTTAGGTTTTTCACACTCAGGACTCTATTTAGGACATTATTCCAGAATTTGGTCTTCAGATATGGTTTCCAGTTTACATGTATTTATTAACAAGATAAGCATTTTGTCTTGTGCCAATATTGTCCCTTAACTTAAACAAATCTCCTTCATGTTTAACTCTATATGTGGGGTTTTTTTCCTGTATTTAATCTAGGTCAAAAGGCCATATATTTTAAGCAGATGAAACTCAATTCCTCACCCTTCCTTCTGTTTTATCACAGCCTCTCTGGTGATAACCAATGTATTGCAACTGGCTGCAACATTCACTTCGACCTGTATGTTGCTAGTAGATTTTTGTTATCAATCTGCCTGTATATCTCGGGGCAGATATTGGGGCAACTTAGTCTATATTTGGTTAGAATATTTTTCTTGAAAGCAAGATGAAATCTCATCTGATCCCTTCCCAGGAACTTCTCTACTCATATCCGATGCTGTTCGCCAGTGGTGTGTTCTACACTACCTCTTCCTCTTTTCTCTCTTCTTAAGAGTGTTTTACCCTTGGTGTAAAACCTAAATAGTATCCAAAAGCACAGGACCGAGAACCCAGTTATGCTAAGTACCAGATAAACACAAAAAGGTCTGCACCTGATCCAGAGAGCAAGTGGAAGGCATTCTCAGGGAAAGCAGCAAGGGAAGTAATAACAGTAATAGATCTTTTAGTAGGCCAAATTACACATTATATATTAAGTTTCTATCCAAGTTACGCAACAAGTCAATGTTAAAGTAGAGAAAACCAAAGGAAGTGGCTGTAAGCAAGAACTGTAGAAATGGTGGGCTTCTCACCTCTGGCAGAACTGACTACAGGGTGTGACGTTAGGCTGGTTTAGATAACCACAGAGTAACAAAATTAAGATAAAGTTAGATCTGATTGCCAAGATAGGATATGACCTGTTATGTATATCTACCTCCTCTACTTTTAATGCAGTTTTATCTTAGTAGTAAGATTATAAAGGAAGGGCTTGTCTCCGAGGCACAACTCTCTGGTGTTTATCCTGACACTCCTGAGCCTGTGTTTATCCTGGTACTCCCACTTGGAGGTGCAATGAGACCTTCACTTTGCACCCTATTATCTTGAAGTTTAGGCAATATTTATCCCTAAGAGACGGGCCTCCTGTATATGTTTCTTAACAATTTAGAATGCATAAATTTTCAGTATTAAGATTTCTATCTGTCAATTAAATTTTGAAATGTTATTAGGGAGATACTTTTCTTTCTGGTAACATTTGTACTGTTTTAACTTATTCCCTGTATTAAGTGATCAATATTTTCAATAAAAGTAGTTCAAAATCAGTTCTAGAGTGAGTTCCTTGAATAATTCACAGAGCTTGAATAACCACACAGCTGATTTTACTGATAAATTACAATGATTGAAAGTTGTTTCTTTGTGATTAGTTGCAAAGTGGTTTTTGAAGAAAGTTACATTTGAGTCACAACTCAAAAAAAGAGATCCTGGCGTTATCATTGACAGTTGTTTGAAATCATCAGCTGAATGTTTAGTGGCAACCAAACAACAAGACAGAGGGTGTCATTTTGTGACTATACAAAATTATGGTGCTCCCAAACCTTGAGTAATTTGTGTAGTTCGGGTAGCTATATCTCACAAGGGCATAGTCAAGTTAGAAAGGGTATAGAGAAAGGCAATTAAAATTATCAAGAGAATGAAACAGCTGTCATTTGAGGAGACACAAAAACCTGACAATCCTCAGTTTCCAGAGGAGAAGGCTGAGAGGGATGTGGTTGGGGTTTATCCTGTCATGAAGGCAGCAGAAAAGGTGAACGGAGAACTGTTCATCAACTCCCACCGCGCTAGGACTAAGGCACGCTCAATGAAACTAGTAGGAGATTGGTTAAATAAGGATACAAGGAAACACTTGATTACACAGCAGACAGTGGACTTCTGGAATTTGCTACCAAAGCAGCTCGTAAAGGCAGAAGGTGTCAATACGTTCAAAAAGGGATTAGGCGAAGTCACGAATAACTGTTCCTTAAAGAGGCACAAAAAAGGACAGGCAGAAATGTACCCTCTAACACTCCTAATACATTTCTGCATGCTGGGGAAATACACAGGTAAAAGGCTGCAGAAAACAGCCAGGCTCACGTGGTCTTCCTGAATAGCATCTCCTATTGCCTCTCTCAGAGCATATTGGGCTAACTGGAATCACTGGTCTGTTGTAGTATGGCATGTCTTATATTCTTAAGAAAAAACCTTTTGTTTGTGCCCTGTTCTAGATGCACCTCCTTGATGTTAATAAATACAATTCCCCTTCCTGGTATTACAGAACATCTTTGTGTTTAAGTTAACATAAATTCATTGGTCTACTTTTTATCCATATGGACTGAAACAGAGTGAATCTATAATATAATATTATATAAGTATACAATCTATACTTAATGGCTATATACTATAAGCATAATATATTAAATTACTTGAGATACATTCATAGAAGAATGGTTAAAGAAGCAATAAAGGCTCAAATGAAAACAGGTCCTAGGGCAGAACTGTAGAAATGATGGATGTGTCAGTTCTAACAACCCGAGATGAAGATGCATACAAAATTAATTATTACTAGATTATCTATGCCTTATCCTGAAATAGCAATACAATCACATATCTGATAAGCAGACTGACAGAAGAATCAAACATACAAAATATATGCAGATTAGTAGCACGGTGCCAAGCATGTGCAATGTGAACTCAGTTCACCTGCAAAAATAAAAAAGTCCCTGTAATTCCTCAGAAAAGTAGAATCACAGGATCTTAAACCCACAGGTTATTTCATGGATAAGCAAGGCATGTTTCTAAGCTGGCACCTGTTTGCAAAGGGCAAATACGTATGTCATACAGACATATGTTCATGCTGTGAAAGAGAAGCCTACTTTGCTCTCTTGCGGAATCACAAGGCAGAAGGCAGAACCCACGCAGCTTTCTAACCGATCCAGCCACTTGGATGGACAACAGACTGTCTCATATACGTACAGCAGATTATAGAGAGACCCCCAATAACTCTCACTCTACAGGTTTGGTCATATTTCAGCATTCACAGAGAGGTTTTATGAGCAGTATATACACAGCTCAAGAGTACTCAGCAATTATTTATTGGCTAACACAAAGGATAAAGAGCTGGGACTAACGTGCAACTAAGCTAAGCATTAATATGCTCACCCTTGTCTTCCAATTCTCTATTTTTTTTCTTGCTATTGTCTCTCCTTCAGTTACTAGCAATTACCACCTCAATAATTACACTTTGCCTGTGGGTTTACTTTTCTTATATGGCTATAACTCATGTACTGTATTGCTGCTCAAAAACAATCTCCTTGAAGCATTAAGCCACAGATGTGATGCACCAAACTGGACTCTGGGTCACAGAGAGCTGAATCAGAATCCTTGGGCTGAACTACATCTCCTGTCTGGGGCATTCTTTGAGTGAGTTGGCTCTGGACTTTTCTTGCTTCCGCCAAAGCTATGCTGTCCCCTTTTTCTTTTGCACAGTTCTTAAAACCTGTATTTGCCTTTTCTACTTGTACCCAGCAGTGAGGCATGATTTAATTACTGTATATGAAATCCATTTGTTATGCTGATGTAAAAGGTTATTTAAAATGGTTCATATTTTTGCTTGCAACTCTGACATCAAATGATTGTAAAAATAATTAAGTAATTAATTCTTCCAGCTGACAGTAGTTGTGTCTGAACCAAGCATAAGTGAAATACTGAACAGAAAAATGGAAAATCCATTCTGTATATTATGGTATGGAGGCTGGTGTCTGAATTTAGATTACAAATTTAGGCTCTAAACATCTTATTTACTACAGAAGTATTTACCTGGTATCCTGCTGATAAAGTGATTAGTTGCTGAGTGGCAGAGCCAGCCCGTGTTAATGCAGAAATCAACTGTAATCTATAAGAACAGCATCATGGTAATAAGCAATAAGCAAAGGTCCTTCCAGTGTGGTTTCTGCATCACGCTGTTCATAAACGGTCAGGTGCTCAGAATGCTACACTTCCAATAATAGCTTCAGGCAAGTCATCCTACAGTGTAACGCCTTACAACGTGCTGAGGACACAGTAAATGAAAGTACACATCAGCCAAAATTCAGTGGGCAGTCAAGAATTAAATATTTCAGCAATTATCATTGAGTCTTGGCAGTCAAACATTTCCGAATGCCAGTATGGTCAAAATGCTGTGAAGACAAACCAAGAGCATACCATATGGCATGCTTTCCTTGTGTAGCATTCATTTTATTACAGAGGTCTAAAATTTCTTGTTTATATTGCTTCTGTGACACTTGTTACAAGCCAATTCAATAACAGCTTTTTTAGCACCAGTTTGTATAACTTATGAAT
Source organism: Pygoscelis adeliae (assembly GCF_000699105.1). NCBI lineage: Eukaryota > Metazoa > Chordata > Aves > Sphenisciformes > Spheniscidae > Pygoscelis > Pygoscelis adeliae. The sequence continues at coordinate 4,371,860 of NW_008825547.1, forward strand.
ACATGAATAAATGTGCTATGTTATCATTTGGAATTTAAATTTACACACAAAAATAACACCAAAATAAATGAGTACATGAGGGAAGTAAGAATAATCCTTAAGTTAGAAAACTGACAAGATGAATATGAAATCATCACATGACTGAGCACAGGAGATCATCCTAATGATAAAAAGTCACCCATTTTTGTGATCAAACTTTTCATTACACTTTGCAAAGAAGCTGCTTAAGAAATCTGCACCTGAGATTTTATTTGTCTCTTGGCCTATGCACCACATGGTATTTGTGCATACAATACAATCAAGAGTAGGTAGATACTTCCTATTAGACATATTAAAATTCATGTTTTACTTCTCTGGTCATCATGATTAAAAAGAAGCAAGCATTGCACATGCATGTCCAAAGAGGAAGGTGACCAAAGAAATTTACACTTAATTCAGAAATGTGGAAGCAAAAAAAGACTCTAAATTCTAAAAGGGCAATTCTAAAAGCAAAACACACACACACACACAATTTCAAAATTCTTTTTAAAAAAAGCAAAATTGGTAAAGAAAGGCAATCTACCTATGGACAATCTTTTCTTTGTTTTCTAGGTAGCACCGGGACTTTCATTTCCTGCAGTCTGAAAGTCTCATGTGAGATTGCACTCCCATTTTCATCTCAAAAATCAAGAATTCTCACAGACTTCCTGCAGCATCCTCTGAAGTGTATAAAGAAGAAGTCTGAACAGTTACAGGCTTTACATTCTCTTGGATTTGGTGACATTTTAGCAATATTCAGCAGATGCAGAGGCTTCTGCCAGCTCAAAGAGATACCTTTTCCAGAAGAATACCTAATATATGTTTCCCTTGGAAGGAGATATAATAACTAGATGATGCTGGACAGTCCCTTTTGTACAAAAAAATCTGTTGCCAGAGAATATCTCTTCATATCTAATTCCTAATAAAAGCCAACCGTAAAGATCAGGAAATATTTTTATTTTTAAATAAACAAAGCTATTTTAGAAGAAGTTGTAGTCACTTATTACACATCACTTCACATTTTAAATAGAGGTGATTTGAAAGAACATTTCCAATGTTGTTCTTCAGAAAATGCAGGTTCTAAAAGACGAGAGTGTTCTCTTGGAAATTTGAAAGAATTTTAGAAGAAATCTCCTTTGTCTCCTAGATTCCAGCAAACTTTTTTGGTTGGTTGGTTTGGGGTTTTTTTGTTGTTGTTTTGGACACACTGTCAGACAAGCTTTTCATTAATCTGGGCTGCTAGAGAGTGCGGAAGTATATTTGGCTTTGAAAACATTTTGGTCTGTTTGAGTTTTTGAAATGACATACCATGGATTTCGCTTTCAGCAAAAGACTGTAGTTTTTAAATGTTTGTCTCCAAATCAGGAGAAAAAAAAAATACATAAAATGAAAATAAAATTAAAAATAAATTTTAGAAATTAAAGCCTATTTTCTGACCAGCTGTGGTTTGAAGTAAGTGGCAGAATACATATGTCACTACAAACCTGCAATAATATTCGTTTGGAAATTTCAAGTCAAAATTACTTTAAAAGCACTCTACTAACAAAACCAGAGGGATGTTCTGAAGCAGTTTCTCATGGAAGCAGGTTACAGCCCAGTGCACTGTAAGCTCTTTGTTTTTAACTTCTGAACACCAAGTTCAAAGCTGCACAGTTCTCCTGCAAGTGCTTTTCCAAAATGAGTGAGGCCAAAAGTAGCCTGGGAAGGAGCCCAGGACTGCTAACAGAGATTACAATTAAGAATATCATTAATAAATAGTAGGATTTACTGTGCTAAGGAGCAGGGATGAAGACGTGTTAGAGGAAAAAAGAAAGCGAGAGGTAATAAAAGAACATGGCTAAGGCTTTGACAGGTAAAAGGAGCTGGGGTAAATGAATCCTACTGGGAGCAGGTAAGCAGCAGAAACTATAACCATTTCCCTGCAGACACTGTAGTAGCACCTGATATTATGCCGCTATCAGCAAAGATCTTTGAAAGCCATTGGCAAAACACCTCCTGTGTGCAGAGACTCACAAGCTACCCGTGCTGTGGTACGGACAGCCCTAATCCCACTGACAACAGCAAGGGAGTTGAGTGAACTCCATGGTGAAAAATCATTTACTAGGATTTTTCTTTAAGTGCTGAAAGTGAAGCACCTGTATGTACAGAACTGCTTTGAAAGGAAAAATAAATTCACGAACCGCTACGCTGTGCATCTGATGTCTGGCTTTACATCTCCTCTTATTCCGGCCTGAACGCTACAGGACTTCTTACAAAATCTCTTGAAATGCCATAAGGATGGTGTTTCCAGAATAGTCTGCTCGTGTCTGATTTATTTTTATTTTAAAAATCGGTTTGGTAGTCTAATCTCTCACCACTTACATATGAATCCCTGAAGATTAGCAGGATGTCACTTGCAGGCTTTTTTATCAGCTATTGCACAGCTGACATTTCCCAGATTCATAAAGATGTCACTCGTTTTATCTGATACCATAGATTCAAATGATGCCTTGCCCAGAGCATCCCGCAGTACTTACACAGTGTGTGAAAGACCCTGCTTTTGTCTCAGATCTTCCCTCTCCTTTAAAGACCCTTATCTATGCCTTTGAAGCCGTCTGTTGTGTGCCCAAGTGCCATGGCCCCTCTTTTTTCCACCCGCTGCCCCAACCACTTCCTTTTTACTCAACCAACAGAAAATGCCCCCGTGCTCATCACTGTGTCAGAGCCCTCTCATACCTTCCAACCAAGCCTCAGAAGGGAGGGAGAGGCCAAGAGGCCAGCTTTCGGCTGGGAGAAGCTGCTCCCCCTTCAAGGCTGCTATTACCCTGCGTTGACGGTATTTCTGCTTGGATCCTTACCACCTCCACTCCGGCCTCTTCCACCATCTGCCCCAAAGCTCAGGGGAGCAGCATCATGTGAAGCACTGCCAGCGAGCCTGCTGGGACCTCCCTGCCTAGCCTGTCTCCCCGGTGGTGCCCTGGTTTCAGCTCCAGCACAGCCACCTCTCTCCTGGCCCCAGGTTTCATACCCATCCTTCCTCTCCCAGGAGCAGACCTGCAAACTAACATCTAATGCCACCCGAGAACACGCTGAATGGGTGCCATCAGCAGCTTAGTGTGAGGGGTTCTAAAGGAGAGGCAGGAGGGAGCAAGGTCTGGGCAGCTGGCTGTGCCCATCTTCACGTTCAGCTCTGGTTTGTCATCTTCCTTGCCTCTGTACTAACTGTTCTTCCTCATCAGCACTACCCTATTGCACTTCTATCCATTCCCTTAGGCTCCTGCTCCTCAGCCAGGGGGCTGAAGAAGTGGTAAGGGGAGGTACTGAGCTACCTAGACCATCCTTTTAATGGTTCTGCAGAAACCCACCCTTTTTTGAAATGAAGATTAGACTGGACTAAAAGCCACTGTACAGCTCATCAGCATGTATTCCTGCACAGTTCTTCTGCAGAACCTATGGTGCCATCAAAAGTCCCCAACACTTAATGCTACTGGATTCACATTCAAAGTGTGAACTGAATGTCCGCTGGTGTGGGGGGGCCTTCTGAGCCCCAGCCAGCCTTCCTTCCCCAAACACGATACCTGCTCTGAAGTCTCCAAACACTTCATGTGGCAGTAGTTGCTATCTTACTGCTCACTGCTCCCAGGGGAAATGTCAGGTGGGTGGAAAGCTCAGACCACTGTAACAGACACTAGGGTGTCAGTCAGGGTATGGTTGAACCGTTGCCACAGCATCTTCCACAGGGCAGGCTGGACTGAAATGCCTGGGTCTGGTAGCACACCGGACCTCCTGCAAGACCTATCTTCCCAGAACGCCTGTGGCTGAACTGAGCATGGGAGGACCGATTTTTGATGTCTCATATAGTTTTATAGTTACCTTATCAGTTTTATGCTGCACCTAGCATTGGATAAAGTGAAACCAATAGCCAATTTTAACGTAATTCATTGTGAAACGATGAAGTGCAGTGCTCATGATGTGCTTCCTCCTACTTTCACGGGGCGTACAGACGTTGCTCAGAGAAACATTTTTTGTTTGTATCAACTCTGGTGTTCTGAGCTATAAAAGCAGCCTGCCAGGGGGATCAGCACTGACTCGGTACGTTCGTTACTCAATGAACCATTACTTCATTCAGTTAAAGAGACTCTCATGTCAGGACAACATGTTCTTCATTCGACTCTTCAACCACTATTTTGTTTCCAGCCACGAACTGAAACCACAGCGCAGGCAGCTAATTTCCTTTTGTTTCCAGTGCCCTGGTGGGGGGTGCTTCTGATCATCCTAAAGCGTACCATCCACACATCCTTTTATTTTCCAGAATCACCTTGCCTAAATATGGAAAGAATAAGCGAAAGAAAGGGACATGCATTTTTTAACCGATTTCTTTAAGATGTTGTTGACAAATTAATTTAAAAGTAAAAGGTCTGTAGGTTCTTGCTTAGTTTCATAATTCTGTATTTAGTATTGCCTACTCATAAACTCTCCTGATCTCCCAAAGAATGACTTGTGAAATGACTCTGAAAATGACTGTCATGCTTTCTTAGTTCCTTTAAAAGCTGTTTATACATCATATATCTCTACAGGAATAAGTTCTTCTATTATTTAAACATAATTTATCATTCTTTGTTCTACTCTTGAGGTTCCGGAACAATTAAATACCACAGCTTAAACAGGGTACCCCTTCTCCTCTTTCCTAAAAAATCCCCACAATATTATTCCTAGTACTTACCTTTTCTGTAGTCTGACAAAAACTGTAATGTCTTTTTCTCCCTTTTATATACCTGTATCTCCATCCATATTTGATATCTACATCCAGCATTGTCTTATTCCTCCTGGCTGGTATATCACTCTGTTCTATACTTACATTTTCTCTGTCTTGTAAATGTGCCCTCACCTCTCTTGCGAGTTTCTGTGTGCTTGTCAGGTTTGGTTTTATTGTGCTTTACCGCAGGGTTTGGAGTTTTTCTGCTTTAACTTAATTCATTATGTATTTTGTTTTCTAAACAGCCTGAGAAATGTGCCTGTCTGTGGAACAGGCAGCCCAGGGGAAAGGAGAATGGGGTCCTGCATCCTACACCACCCTGGCAGGCAGGGTGTCCCACGGCAGAGGTGACACCAGGACCTTCCAAAGGAGCGGAGCTGCCCAGGGCCCACCGTGCAAGGCTGCAGGGTGATATTTCTGGGAGCCCCTGTCAAATAATGCACTTCATCTTGGAGCCGTGGACTTCAAGCTGTAACTGAGACATTTAATACAGACAAGATAAAATCTCTGTGGTTAAGCTTACATCTTGTTTATTTGGGGGCTGGTATTATCCACACTTGCTACCCACAGAGGTATCAGCATGACAACAGAGACTGGTTGAATATGTATGATTCACCGTTACGCTGCTTCCTGTATCTTCATCACATCAGAGGTACAAAACTGATTTGTTTTACATTGCCATTGCAAACCATCACTAAACTGATTTATGTTCTACTTTCTTCTTTAATGAGTTTTCTTCCAGAGCTTTCTTCTGATATTTCTTCCCAAACATGAAGCAAGGCAGAAGTTTCAGATATATGTCTTTTCTGATCTGTGACTGTCACCTCCAGACATCATCTAATAAAATAAGGATTTTGTTTCATGCATTAAACCACTTTATTTTTCTATATTTATGTTTTATTATCAGGAATAGCCATCTTGTTTGACCGCAAATTCTTTTCTTTGTGCTAAGTGTGCTACCTTTTGTTATTATTTATTGGTCTTATCTATTGCTCTTTCTTAGGTACCCTGACAATACCATTAATTGCTCTAACAACTTGTACTTTTTCCTTTTGAAATGAGTGAGAGTTTTTTCATAGGTTTTAGTGGGGCCATGGCAAATACCTATGAACTTCACACACACACACACATATATATATGAATAGATATAAAACATACACACACACACACGTGGAATTGTCATATTGATTTCAGTAAGACATCTAAGGGTTCTCTGTTATGTGTGGGATTAGGATACAGACTGGCACACTGGAAATTGAAGCTTTTTTTTCTTTTCAAGCTGCACAACATGTTCAGCAAATACAGTGGCAGCACAAGCTTCCCTATGCTGGTACTTTAACACTGATCTGTAGGATCCACCTTAAGGGCCACATAATTCAGTCTCATTGCTTGTAGCTACATTAACAAATCAAACAGGACAAGGGCTGTTCCTTGGCCTTGAGGACAAAGGGTCCTTATGTCCATGGGACTGAACTCCTTCCTCCTCCCTCCCTGAAAGCAGGGTAGCTTCATCCATTCTGCCCGATGGGAACCATCAGTGGCTAATTCTGTCCCCCAGACTGTGCCCAGGAACTGCCTGGGAGGCTGCTAGATGGCTTGGGCCAGGGACTATGATGGCATTTAAACAGAAACAGCAATTGCAACTCAGCATCTGACCCTTCCCCATCCTGCTTGATTTCCCGGCGTAGCTAGCGCCTGAGGCTGTCAGTAAGGATAAACACCACCAACTATGTTGATGTTTGTTGTGTTCATGGCTAACCAAGCTAATCCCAAACTTATTTCACATCAGGCAAACAGCTTATATGAAGATGGCAATAGTTTTCAACCATTAGTCAAGGATTAAATCAAAAACAAGATGTGCCATACTCTGTATTCCACTTGCTAATGCTCTGAATCACGTTGTCTCTCTTCTGATCACCTGTAATCACATTTTAGCTACTATCTTTCAGTTTACCTTTACAAATACTGGTCCTTGTATCTCAACCCTTTCATAAGTCTGTGCATAATGCTTTAATGATTGCATGTAAGAGCCACAATATACATTTGTGAAACTCTACCTATGTCAACTTCCCCTATACTGTTCCTCTTCCTGAGAGCAAGAGAAGGTCCCAGTAGGTACAGCTGAGCTCCCTGGATCGTTGGTTAATGTACGCTGTGTACACAATGTACATGCTGTTACATACAATGTACGCTGCTAATGGATAAGGGTAGGATAAATTTGCAAGGTGTGCTGCTTCTCATCACTGTAAAAGAGGATAAAGATTGAGAGATGATTGATGGCCATAGGGGACACCTTCAGGCTTTATGCAGACCTCCTTGCTACAAGAAAGTATGTCTTAACTCCTGATCTGCTTATCATTAGGCCAAACGTGTTTTGGCTGTTACGGTTTGTAGTAAACCTGGCAGAACTTAGCCACTGAGCCAAACCACTGTAAAACCAAGTCTGAATGCTGAAGTCTCTTCCTTGTGGTTTTGCAAAGTGTTCAAGACCTCAACCTTAAACATCAGTAACACTGGAAAAAACCAACAGACCCACAGCGGGGCCAGCACTGAGACAACCCCAGCGACGAGCAGCAACACAAATGGCAGCTACCAGGACAGACAGTCTTTTCTTTTTGATCTGTTTTTCTGGTTTCTGTGGACTTCCCAGATACAAGCCTAGAAAAAAAAAAAACCAACCACCATACATTTCATATTCTAATCATATTTTAATATGAAACCCTATCCCTCTTTCTACAGCTACAGTATATTTGCTCTAGCATAATCAGGACAGGTTATTAGCCTGGCGTGGAGCTGATGAAAGACCAAAACCAGGACTTTTCTTCAGATCTAAAACCTCTGCCTTGGACTTCTAAAGCTTTTTCTTTGCATAGACTTGGATTAGGCCAAATGTTTAGGGACTTGTAGGTTAAAAGAAACTGCCTGTAAAATCACACAACTGTGCATAATTTTATCACACAGTACAGAGTTTTGCTTTTCCAAACACTGAAACACTCAAGCAACTAGGGAAATCTTCCCTACTCACAATTCAAAATCTTTTTTGGCCAGCACCATGATCCAAAAACACATTCCCCCAGGCCTCTCTCAGGGTTACAAGCCACTACTGCTAGGAGATACTGAAACATCCTTCTCTCTGTTGAATGGCAGGTCTCATCCATCCCCATGTGCCACTTCTCAAATAAAGTACTGCCCCCCAAAGCAGTTGGACTCATTATGGTTTTGCATTTACCCTTGTTTTGGGGAAATATAGTATTTCATCTTAAATGAATAGCAGAGAATAAATCTACCACTTAAGTAAGATTTAACATAACAGAATTAGAAAAAACAAATCATCAGTGTGGGTTTCCAGTAGAAACAGCTTTTCTAATCACTGTGGTAGGACCTGACGTGACACCCTGTCCAGACTGCCCAGTGAGCCCTGTCTTGTGTCTTGAATTCCATTCATGTGCCAAAGCCCTAGAAGTCCTAAAGGCTTTAGAGAAATGGCCCAGGAAAAAGGACTAAGGCTTCTTCCTCTCCCCTCCCTTTCCTTCCCCTCCCCTCCTCTCCCTCTTCCTAATTCAGAAGAAATGTGTGACCATGCCTGATCCAGACCAAATACGGGCTTACAGGGCATCCTATAGGGCACACAACCAAACTTCACTACTGTCTGATACTGCCACAGTCACACTAATTAAAAACCTGACATGGCAAACTGATGAGTTTTGTTTGGACCTGCGTAAAGTAGTATCAAAAGAACATCCCAACCTTTCAATTAACAAGAGCCCAAAATATACACGTTAAACCTCCTATAAAATTGGTATTTATTATGCTACTGAGGATTTAAAAAAAAAAAAAGCAAACTCCATTAAATAAAAATCCATTGAGTTTGTCTCAATAAAAAAAAAAAGTACATATGAAACTAGTAAAAAACTACTATCCTTTTTTTGGTTAATCCCCATGTAGTAGCAACATAAAGGATAATTTCTCTCCATGTTACTTTACCATATAGGTACCTTTTGCTAAAACCACTGCTAAAAACAAACACATTATGAAATATAAATTCATGCTAAGTTAAATGTTGATAACAAAAACAACAATGTAGTAATAACAGACATTAAAATAACACTAACAGAAAAATAGTGGGATGAGAGTAATGGCCTACCAAATGCTGCCTTAAACTCTCTTTCTAAACTTACTTTCTTTTTTCTGAAACAGACAGTAAACACAGTTCAGAGTGATAAACTCTTTCTGTGATTCAGACTGCATGATTCTGTTTCTCTTGTTTGGAAAAAGGGAAGTAAGTCTTTTGATGTTTAGCTAAAATAGACAGAAACTGTCTATACAGCAAACCCTTGTGATGTTAAATGGAAAATCAGTTCAACAAAAAACATCAAAATTTCACTCCCTGTGACTTTACTGCTACATTCCCACCCCGTAAGAAGGTCATATCATCTCTTGTCCTGTCTAGAAGCAGCCTCGGACAGAAGCCGAGACATAAAAATAAGGAGGAATAGAATTTCTCAAGACCCATACCAAATGCTTGCACCTGCTACTTAAAGTCTGTGGCAACTAGAGGTCAAGGAAGGTACGAGCTTATCTGGAATAGAGAATATACCTCAGACGTTTTACAGAAAATCAAATATGAGTACAGTGACTTTGACTTTAAAAACAAATACATTTAAATAAATCTATTAAAGAATTAAAACTTTGCCCTTAAAATATCACAAGCTCTAGCAATTCATTAATTTGAAAACTTCTTAGGATAAAATATTTCAACATATCAAATGTATTAGTCAACTTTCTGATGTTCATGAAATCTTTCTAATAAAGCTCTTAGCATGTTTCCTGGTGGTTTTTCATGTCTGTCTCTTAGAGTCTAAACTGCAATTTTTGCCTGTTAAGAAATGAAAAAAGAAAAACAAACACACCTGGTAGTTGCAGGAACTTCAGTCTTTATATTCATGACATACACCGGTAAAATATGTCATCTAAAAGGCTTTAGGATTTATTTTCTGATCTGAAGTTGCAGTTATACAGGCAACATTTGGAGGGAAAACCCCCCTAAGAAACTAATTTTGAAGAGTTTCTAGCTACCGACATGTTACCGTATACTTGACAATAGCTTAATTCCTCCAAAGAAGTTTGCTCATACGGAGCTCAAGTAGGACTGGTGTTTATATCCAGTTCATTCTCAATGATGGTTATGTATGTGAAATCTTCCCTGTATCATAAAAGCAACAAGAGATATGGAATAAATAATTAGAAGATATTGGAAATGCAGCAAACATGAAGTACCAGGAGACAAGGAAAGAAAACCTGAAGAGGGAGGAATACCTCTCTGAAGTGTTGAGCTATATATAAGGAATATTCTGCAGTTTTGTAGTTGCAGGCAAAAAGCAGCTAGAGGCTGCTTCACAGCATGAACAGTCCAATGCACATCAGACCATAACAGAATATCTGTTTATTGATAATGAATTTTTTTCCTTGGAATGTATGAATGAAAAAAAAGTGATTTTCATCAAATATTTCACCTCTACCTCTTTGCTGGCTTTGTACTGAAGGCAAGAGGTCTTGCAGAAGGGAGAACTAGATCCTTCATAGTTTACACTTTTATACATACACGGCAAGTATTTTATCGTGCTGAACACAAGTGATTTCTTTTGAAAGCTTTCCTGCATCCCAAGGGCCCGAAGGAAAACCTTCCGCCCTGGCGGCTGTTCCTGCCTTTCTGCCAGAAGCCGCTGCTCTCACACACCAGCCGATCAAACAGCTCGCGCGGACGCTCCTGGCCTGTTTCAAACTGAATCAGCCTCTTTGGTTCACCTTGCTTATTCACATATTAGACTAACCCAGCTTATTTTATCTCTGGTGAACCTAATGGTCACAAACGCTCTCCCTCCCGAGCAGCGCTGCGGGGATGGTAATTACCAGCGGGGGAGCATCACTAAACCAGCGAGCACAGTAACATCTTTCACTGCCTTGTCTCCTTGCTAAGTCATCACCTGGCCACGGCTAGAAGAGCTTTATTTTAGAGCTTGGAGAGCCAAGAATAAAAACAATTTAACAATACGTTATTTAACTTACATTATTTCTAGGATGTCATCCAACATCATGTTTTCTCTGGTGGCAAACCAGGTTTAGTAAGTCCCCAGCCCTTGCTCCCATGTCCCTCTCATGTTCCTCTTCGCTTTTGGCAGTCATCAAGAGAAACTGTGCTCAGAACTGGATCAGGCAACCGGTATTTTAAAAGCACTGAAAAATCAAGGGGTGTGGAAAGAGGATGGAAAGGAAATTTCTTGGATATACCTTAGATAAAATGTAATGTTAATAAAAGAGACACAGAGCAGGAAAAAGGGCACTGCTATGCTTTATGTTAATAACGCTATATTAATGGCTTCTGGAAAGCTATGCCCCGTTAGCAATTGTGAGCAATAGCACACCACAGATTTCCTAAGACTAATGTCTTAGAAGTCACATGATTTCTGTAGTGATAAATAAGCTCAGTTTGGGATAGGCTGTGAGAGTCAGTTGGGAAAGAGATCCAAAACTTTTAATAGGTATTTCTGTGAAAATGTTATTACTGAGTCCCATGCTCAGTTATGGTCAACAGCAAATCAAATGCTGGCAATTACAAGAAAATAAATAGAAAACGAAACAGAAAATATCATTATGCCACTATATATCATTCAAATTTATCTGGGGAACTACCATAGCACACATGGCTTATTTTTTTTCCTTAGCCTTGGTTAGCTACAGTTGGCCATGGCTGAAGAGGGATGACGGGGATAACTGCCCCTTTGGTTTGTCTCTTTATATTACTCTTTTTTCTTACCAGAATTACTGTATATACAAATTTATCTGTGAGTTTCATCAAAATATTTTAATCTAAAATATTTCTTACTTAGCATTCTCTCATACAATGAGAATATTTCCCTGGTATTTTACATGTGAAGTGACCAGCCTGTGCTCTGGCTGGATAAGCCAGCAATGAAGTACAAGGAGTCAGCAGGGATGGCTCCAGGGTGAGTGACGGACCATCTGGCATTTCTTCCACCCCACAAAGCTCCTGACCTGTCGAGAATATGAAACGTTATAACAGTAATTTTATACCAGTCGAGTTTTGAGGTAACAAAACCTCCTGATGGACCTGTCCTGGTAGCATGGCCTGGATAGTAACTGGTGGTATGGCAGGATTGTGAATGTAAACAGCCTGTGCAGATGGAACACCCAAAACTGCCTGGTCTGAGAAGAGGTTACCCCAAAACTGAGCATCAAATGAGGAAACTAATAATGACAACGTTTGTTTACAATAGGCATCCGTTGGATTAAGCAGCAACCAGGGCATTACCAAGAGGCTTTTGAGAAAAGAGTCAGCTTGAGGAGAAGTATAAAAGATGGAAGGAAATTTGTAACTGTGGGGTGAGACCTGGGAGTGCGAAGGCGCTCAGCGCAGCAGTCAGACCCCTGCCTCGGATGCTGCCAGGAGTCACCCCGCTGCCGTCGTGCCCCCATCTCGGCCTGACGTGGCATCCTCCCCGTCCCATGGGGAGAGCAGGGCTGACAGGACAGGGTGCAGTGGCAGAAGGACCCATAGCTCGGGGTGCCTGCGGGAACTTGTGGGGTGCCCTCTTGCCAGAGCACGGACTAGCAGGCGGCAGGGAGCTGCACTGCTACGCACAAAGCGGGAGCAGCCCCATCTCCAGCAGGAGAACGTGCACAGCCAAAAGAGGGGGGTGTGCTTGTCATGCCCTGTCCTGCGAGGGAGGGGTGTGCACACGTGAACATGCTCCTGTGGGATTAGAAATTTGATGGCTTAGTTATGAAAGGGTATTAGAAACTTGTAGGTGCTTTGTAACGTTTTGCAAGTGTCTCGTACTCTGCTTTATCTGTTGACCTGCTGATATTGATCCAGAATGTGACGTTCACTGACTGCCGGCTAATAAGTCAGTAAATCACTTTGATCCTGATTTGAGTTAAAGCCCGTGAGTCAAGCAAGCCTTCCCTGTCACACTCCCTTATGTTAAAAAAAGTTGTATGCTATTAAAAAAAGCAGTAAGCAATTAGCTTATCCCTGCAAGTATCCCTGAATCACACTCAAGTTACAGCAGCTCTTTAACTCAGATGATTGACTATTTCATTTCCTAGCACAAATGTAGTTAGGAACTAACAAGCTGCTTCTTGATCCTCTAATTATATCGCTCTTCATCTCAAAGAAAGTTGCTGGTTTGGTGCATTCCTGTGCCATTCCTCTCTATATGTGGTCACCCTTTAATATGAGCTTGTAACAGAGAAACAAAATTTCTTATTTGTAAGTTATATTTCAGTAGGTAGTCTCTCCTCACATTGGTCAGTGGTGTTTGCCACCAAACCATTGAACTTGGGGAAATACCTCCCAGATGAACAAACTGTCTATAGTTTCTCATAGTCACATGGTATAACTAAGGAAATTAAAAATACTTGATAGGCCTAGAGAGTGCAGAAAGAGCAGAATGAAATAAAAGTTTCCCATTCAGAAAAAAAACTTGAAAATAAAAATGCAGCTAAAGCTTTTGGGTCCTCAAATATGAACTGGGAAGCAAGATGGTTCAATGACTAGTTGAGAAACTAGTTGAGAAACAACATATCCCGTAGAATTTTACTGAAAAGACTAATCATGAAACACAGCAAATAAATTTAAAACCATATAATCCAAAGGTACCATGAAAGAAATACATATATAATTGTTATGAACTTAACAGAAAGAAAATAATAAAGTTACCAGTCACTTAAAGTTTTAACACAAAAAGAAGCTCTAGCAAGTGGCCAGACTATTGCTGCTACAGCTTTCCCCCGCTTCAGACATTAAGTTGCAAGTGAGGGCATCCTTTCATCT
>NW_008825547.1:4385550-4391819 GCF_000699105.1 Pygoscelis adeliae
GCAGGAACAATTTCAGTTTCAGAGGAAAACCCCTGTATGGAAGACCTCCTTTTTATTATGGAAGCACTAACTTTAAACTGTTTTACTGCAGATAGGCAAGGACATGTCCCTAATTTGCCACCCTGACTCTGCGAGGCTAGATCTGTTAGATTAGTTTTGTTACCCTGCAGTTACTTCAACCAGTAGGATCTTGTTTTGTGGTCAGTGACGGCTCTTGAGGTGAAAAATTAATTGCTTCTATAAGCTCTTGCCTATGGCCATGTGCTTCGATTTGTCTTTCTTTGACATCACTTTTTGGCCTGAAGACATAATAAATCTCCACACAAATCTTGCATTCTTTATGCAAAGCTGCTACCCCTTGCTTAGACTAGAAATAATCTTTTTACTCAGTATATACATACTATTTAGTATAATGGGTCTATGACTAGGGCTCTTATGCAATGCCAAAAACTCCATGAACTTGCAAGCAAAAATTAATAAGCAACAGAGAAGCATAAAGTTATTATTTGCAGAGCTATACTGGAAAACAGAGCTGTAATAAAGCACTAGAAAACTTCCTTATAGGAAGAGTCACAGAAGGCTGCACCTATAAAAAGTAGCCCAATTCAAAGATAAATATACTTTACGGTAAAGAAGAATTAAAGCTACACATCTTTAAATTAATTTTTTAAGATGTCCCCGATGTGTTCACAGCCTCAGGATGTGGTTTCCTCTGGCTTAAACTACATCAGCAGCACTTCCAAAAGTGCAAATGCACAGTGGCCACTTGTAAAATAAATGGTCTAGTCCATTATCTAGGACTATGTAACTGGATACAATTTAACTGCATGTACTACCGTACAAAAAAAAGGAATATAAAAAGTTAAACCAAAGACTACAATGGGCAGAAACAGAAATATTAGGTTAATGGTGTCTGATAACTGGCAAGACCAAACTGTCTGTCCAAATTGGAACAGGTACTGTTCCAATTAATTATGGTTCCCACGGGATTCAAAGGTGCTTTGAAGACAACAGGCACTGACAACACTGGTTTGGGCTGTGAAGACATATGGAACCAGGGACAGTCAAATCCATGGTACAGGCATTGTAAAAGTTATCTGTTATCCTTCTAGTCTTTCTGCCTTTTGCCTCCAAGCGTGAGCTAGAAGATTCTTTATGTAGGAATTAAAGGTATCAGCACTAACCGATGGGACTCCCCTGTGCTGCAACAAACCAGTTATCTATTCTGTGGCAATTACTCCACTCTGGTGAAATTTGGCCTGATTTATACAGAAAAAGAAACAGAAAAGACACCACCACCAAAAAAAAACCCAACATAAAAACACACACGCACAAAAAAAACCCAAAACAACAACAACAAAAAAATCAGAGCCCTTAACTGTATAAAAATAAGAGCAATTAAAATTCATATTCTGTCCTGGAATCAAAGGGTGTGGAGCTGTGACTGAAGCACCCCTTTATTTCTTGTTTTCCAATAGACTTTCTCCTAAACACTTTTGCTTTGCTTCTGTGAAAGCAAAGTAATTACTGTTTAACAGTGTTATTGTTTCACTGTAATTGCAAATGCCGAACAAACCATAACAGCTAAGGCAACCACAATGATTACAAGAACCTGCATCTCCCACTGATTTGTCTAATGACACAATCTGAGTACAGCTACAGCATAATTAGAGGATTCTGCCCATTACTAGAAGGCTGAGACTTAAGGTGTCTTTAAGAAGGCAATTAGGGGATCAAAAATGCACCATGTAGTAAGTAACAGACCTAAATAACACGTCTGGATATCATGTTTGCTTTATGTCCTTTTAAACATTTGTTTGGTTCATCAACCGTTCAAAGAAAATATCGAATCTAGCTGGGATGGCTTCATGTATTTCAAAATAAAAGCAAAAAAAAAAATGTCATGTGTTGAACAAGAATTAGAAGTGCAAGGTTTTGGGGACTATAAGAGTTTAATTCTCACTGAGACAATTTTGCCACATAGAATTACTTTCTCATGTGCCAGATGACTCATATCTAGGTGTCAAAGGGGACTGTGACCTAGAAAAAAAAAAATCTTCTCTCACAGATGGTCACAAAATCATATGTCAGACTACCTTGACCTTATGATTTGCATTTGCTTAGTGGACTCTAGTCTTTACAAAAAAAGTGAAAAGGAGATAATACTGAGAGACCTCTAGTTCTGCAAGTCATGAATAATATTTGAGTATCTGGTCATTTATACATCAGCAAATACCTTTTTAGAGGACTGGAGGGTCTCTGAAGCTTAAGCCAGTTGTTCATCCTTCTGTGTATATCTGCAACTGGAGAACTGACATTTCCTCCGGTTCTTCCTCTTTATTAGAGACTATTTTCAAGCGAAAAGAAAAAACCCTCACTTACCATGCCGTAATTTTCCATACAAGTTCCACAGATATGTCACCAGTTGCCGCCTTCTGTCCCACAGTTCATTGGAATAATGTCCCTTTAAGCCATCCTTTCTCTTGTAAATGTGAAGCAAAAGACTGAAAGGGTACAGAACACCGGGCAGAAAAATCTCAGGTACAAAGAGCATTATAACTGACATTTGGATCAGCCAGAACCAGTGCACACATTGCAGAAAGTCGTCCAGATACTTCAGCTGAATCAATTCCTCCTATATATAAATTGCAGAGATAAGAGATTCTCATGTATGGCATTCATGTCTACATAACCCTTCCTGCTAAGAGAGAATACAGTACCTTGAGTTAAACACTCTCAAATATTTCTCTTAGCTTATCCACTACAGAAAGATGATAGAATTACTTGTCTTTTGTAACATGTAACTTAGAAAATTTTACTATGTTTAAATACTGTTCTTAATCTTATCATCTGTTTATAAACCAAGATCTTGATAAACTGCTTGTTTTCTGATTCCATTCAGATACATATATAATCCGATAATTTCCTCCAGGAAAACAGTGAAGGTTCTTTTCTAGAAGTTCTTACATAAACATATAATAAACCCCAGATTGACTCAGAAATATTTGCCTTATTTCCCCAGCACTTCTCATGCATGGTAAGGGAGACGTGCATGTAAGGCTGGAGCTCAGAATTACATGAGCAGGTAAGAGTTACTGTGAGAATATCTTCTATTTTATACACATTGTATGTATTTGCTTTTGTTTTATTTTTAATAGCTAAGGATGCTGTTCTCAGAATCCCTCAACTTATCGTTATTTGGTCAGTATCTGTTGTGGAAGTTAGCCTTGAAAAGGGATTTAAAAAAAAGGAAATAATGAAGAGCTTTAAAGTCAGCTGAGAGGCAAGGTCACATTCTGAGAAGCACAGATAAAAGCGGCAAAGCCAGGGTCACTGGAAAGCGGAGGTCTTCACTATCACCTAAGATATAAAAAAAAATAGCAACAGATAGGTCCAAGAAAGGCTTTGAAGCTGAGGCCCAAGACAGTGTGTGAGAGCAAGGAGCAAGGAGCAGAAAACAGGTGAGGGAAGCAGAAAAAGACGCGTTTCAGAACAGGAGCTGCCAGAGGAAAGCAAGGGCGGGCAGAGGAGGGCAGGCAGCCTGGGGAGCAGGCTACAGAGCCGCTGGCTGCTTTGGCTTCATTCGTGTGGATCAGGTAAATCATTTCAGGTTCCAGTGGAAGGACATATCAACCCCGTACCGACTCAATGTGAAGCAGTCCATTGTTTTCCTACAAGACAGGCTCCTTGCCAAGCACAAACTTAAACCAGCTTCATTACCTATGACTTTAAATCAGTAGCATCTTATCAGTGCATATTTTTTAAGGATGGCTTATTTTACTTTAGCTTAAGCATGTTATTTGCCAGTGCAAGCTAAACCGAAACAAGACTTGTTACAAGCATCTTTTTGCTAGTTAAAGTGTAACATTTTAAAATCATGTCTGCTAAAAATCACACTCCAAGGGCGCTGCCCTGCCTAGGTCAGACCTATCGGCTCGGTCGTGGTCCAAAGGGGATATCGCTACTGTGATATAGTACAACTAGAAAAAGGTCAGAAAAGAGCAATGAGGAAAACCAGAGGTTTTCTCTGGCTCCCAGAGAAGGAACATTGAATATGCCAGGGCTCGTCAGCTTGGAAAAGAGAGAGATTATAAGGAATATGACTGACGTCTATAAAATCCAGCAGCACAGTAGCTGAGTATGGATCAATTGTTCACTTACTCTTCCAATAAGCAAAGCATCACTGAAGCTGGGAGAAGCCACGTTCAAAATGAAAAAGGTGACTTCTCATGCAACAGCTGATAGACCTGTGCAATTCACTGCTAGATGATGGGTCCAGGGGAAAACTGGACAAGTATCATGAGGAGAAATCCGCTGTCTTACTAAACAGGCAGAAACCATATGCCATCAGCTGCAGATGGCTGGGGAGAGTACTAGGAGGCATTCCCACATGTGTCTAGCCTTACCCGCTGGTGGCTGCAGGATATTGGGCTTGGATATTATAAAAGAACAGTCATCTTGTTCTTCTACAAAAGTATTCTCTGCATTTCACTTGAAATGTATATTGTTTCCTTAAGAAGAGGAGTATAATAATTCTCAAAATATTTTGCAATTCACAACTCAACTTCTCTACGCTCAGCATTTGGCTGTTGCTAAACAATTTGTGTGGAAAGATTTTTATTTTGCTGCATTTTCAGTTTTGAAATGTGAAGGCGATGTAGCATCCTAATTGCAGACGCAGTTATACCCATATGAGTGCTAGAATTGGTGTAATCTTTCCCAGTATTTCTAAAGTATGTAATTACTGTAGTGATAGATACATACAAGTCCTGACTACTGACGGCGTTTTATATTTCTGGTTATATCAGATGTAAGATGGTGCGTGATTCAGGATACAACTAATTTTAAGATTTTTTTTGTAAGTGGATGGAATTTGTTGTTGGATGGTTGGTGCTACTGTCACCTGAACAGTCAGTCCTTCTGCCTCCAAACTCTTTGCGTATTTCCTACATGAAATGTCTTAAAAATCCTGTGGACACCTTGCATCCTCACGAGGCTGTATAGCCTTGTTACCCAAAATGTACTGATGCAAACGGAACGAGACAGAGCAGCAGACAAACCGCACAGCACATCATGAGTTGAATGTAGCTAACGTAAAGCGCAGTCAAAAGCAAACACCTTGCAGAGGGCCTAAAAGCAGAGCAGGCATGTATGATACACTTCTTTCTAATACCCTCCCAAGTGTCCAGAAGGCAGGCTAGCAGGTAAGAAGAGATCACAAAGTCTGTAATTATCATCTGAGAAATCCTGTCCCAGTGATGTCTAGGAAGGCTCTGTAATGGTCTTCAGAGAGACCTGGATTTCATGCATTTTACAGATAAGCTCTGAATAACCTAAGTAGAGCTGAATAGTCCATTGCTTAGTGTCTTACGCAGGAAATCTCTCAAATCTTACGCATCATCATATAAAGCCTCTGCAGTAGAGGCAAGGATAAAATCTAATTCTACAGGGCAGCATCCCGTGGTCCGCTCACCATTGCACCTTCCCCTCTCTCCTACCAACCTCCTATTCTAAACAGCCTCCAACTCTCACAACAGGTCAGCAGGTCTCCCAAATAAAACAGCCTCTTTCACACCACAACGATGTTTTCCCAGGTTATATCTGATCCGGCGCCTGAAGCAGGACTCCACAGGAAAGAAGTCTGTGAGCAGAAGACCGTTACCTGTATCACCGTACCGTATCACACATTGCTGCTTCCCAATGCTTTCCTCCCTCCCCACCCAACCTCTGCCCCCAGCGCCTCACTCCGACCTTGCCGCCTCGCCCTGCCTTCTCCCAGGCCCCTTTGCTCACCAGGCTTCGTTCTCATTTCGACTCCTTCTGCCTGCCCTGTCCCCATTCTCCCCTCATTTTGAGCTCTCCTGTTACTTCTGCTCCAGTCACCACTCCGCTATGCTTTGCTCAGGTTTTCCACTCCTGTTTTCCACTCCCGGTTTTTCCAGATTTTTGCTGCAATATCTTTTGTTGCAGATTTTTGTTGCCATGTCCTTTCCTCCCCTCCTTTCCCCCCCATTCTGAACACCATCAAGATGCAAATATCCCTCGTAGAGAGTCACTGAAAGCACAAGAAGTCATATAACCATGGCTGCCCTTACCCAGGCACCCCCAACTACAGCTCTCAAAAGCCCAGCTACTCTGGGCTGGGGAGCCTGGGACGCCGACAGGCAAAGCAGGGTGCTAAAACCTGAACCCCCAATTCGGGTGCAGCGCCTTGCTCTTTGAGCGGCCCCCCCCGCCACCGCCGCGGCGGGCGCCCCCCCCAGGCGGCT
>NW_008825547.1:4392467-4410457 GCF_000699105.1 Pygoscelis adeliae
CCGCGGCCGGGGCTCCGGCGGGCGCCCCGCGTCCCCCTCTTCCTTCCCCAAACGGGCGCGGAGGGACCTGGAGCCTCCCCGAGCCAGAGAGGAGGAGCAGGTTTGCCAACGAGGAGAGGAAAGAGAGACGCTGCTCACGGGCTGTCTCTCGCAGATGCGTGATTTGGGGGGAGAGGTCGTGGCCCTTGCCGGAGCTTTTGACGTTCAACACACTCGGCGTTTAGCAGAGGCACTTGCAGAGATGAGGTGCCTTCAGCGTTGGGTGGTGGCTGAAATATTTGCAGTTTTGGACCGAAGACACTAAATTCCACCCACTTAAGCAGAATGTTTTGTGCCCCAAAAATTTAATTCCCGGGTATTCTGTGTGGCAGCAACATTTTCTGAATATCTTTCATGTAAGCTTTTCACGTTAGGCTTTAAAGTGCTGCATTTTTCATGTTTTTCTTTCCTTCGTGTGTTTAGAATCACAGAGCAGCCCAGGTGGGAAGGGACCTCGAAAGATCGCCTGGGCCAGCATTTTGTGGGAAAGGGAGCCTAGATGAGGTTATCTAGCACCCTATCCAATCGCATCTTGAAACCTCCAGCGATGGGGACTCTACCGTGTTCCTGGGGAGGTTGTTCCACTGAGTGATATTTTTTACTGTAAAAAAATTTGTTTTAATGATGACCTTCTGCATCCATGTCTCTTTTCATTTTTACAGAGATCGAAAATTATACAAACTGGGATTAAAAGGATTTTATGTCAAAGATGACAATGATAGTACAGGTAAGGTAATAAAATGTACTGTGTAATATGATGTGCAGTTAAAGTGAGTTGTGTGTGGTTATTTAAGGTACAGTAGGACTGTATAACTGCTAACCCATAGTTCTATTTCTGGCTTTTTTTTCAGCACTTTTGTTATGGGCATGGATGTGAATAATAACTTAGCACTTGCACAACTTTCAAATTGCTATAACCTTGATGTGGAAGTTTGTGTCAAACCAGGTGCGATGTTTCCACAGATTTACCAGCTCACATAATCTCCACCTGGTGCACAGAGCAGATTAGCTTACAAGTGCCTGACCTGCTCTCAAATCATAATTTCAACTTTGCTAGCTCAAAATTAATTGTATCACAGAGGGCCTGCAAATCCTAGGTGTTTGCTTGGGAGTAGTACTGTCCTGCTGACTCTGCCCCAGCCTAGGACATTAGCTGTTGCTGATTAATCTGCTGGGCCAGAAGTAGAGAAGCAGCAATAGCCCTGATGGGGGAAATTATGATTTGCATGTACATGAGGAGTCATATGAGGAGGGCCGGAGGGGTAAGTGTCTCCCTGCTTGCTTGTATTTTAGGAATAATCATGGTGCATGCTCTGGCAAATTCAACACCAGTCCCTTGCTCCATCCTCCCAAATTCCCCACACATGCCTATCTGAACGTAATTCCTTTGGTATCTGATTTTTCCGTTGGTGTATTGCTAGCTCCAGCATCATATAATAGCTTGATTTGAAAGGAGGGAATCTGAACAGAAAGGAATGACCATAGAAGCTGAGAATGAATAGCACAGGTTAGATGGGGGCAGTGTGAATGGAAGGAAGGAGGAGAATGTAAACCATGTTTTTGTGCATATATGACTGAATTGTGGTGAGAGTAATCAGTTAAGAACAGGAGAGTCTTGTGCTGTGTAAAAATATATATATATATTTGGCAGTAAATATATCCTGACCAAAAAAAAAAAAATCTTAAATTTTTGAGTTTTATCAACTGAGTCAAGAGCTTTTGTGTTTCATAAGTTTCATCAGTATACAGTTCCTACTTTCTCACTGGTATTTGTCATTTTATATACATACAATGTTGCTTAAAAATTTGATAGATGTGCAAGCAGTGTTTCAATAGTTGATCAGTTATTTCCGAGATGATGATGTTCTGTAGTTCACACATTACATTTTTGTAAAATTGTATTATCTTTGTTAGTGTGTTTTTGAAAGATTTGTAACAAAACCAGCTTCTTGTATTTTATGCTTGCTCTGATACATGCCAAAAGAACTCCTGTAAAGAATTTTCTTTTCCTAATACTAATTTTTCTGTTGTTTGCTGGGTGTTACTGTAGTTTGCTCTGCAAGTTATTGAGGTGAATGTTTGTGGTGGGTTGACCCCAAGCACCCACACCCTCTACCCCAGTTTTTATTGCTGAGCATCACGTTACAGGGTATTGATTATCCCTTCAGCCAGTTTGGGTCAGCAGTCCTAGCTGTGTCCCCTCCCGATCTCTTGCCCACCCCACCCTACTCACTGGGGAGGGCAGAGTGGGGAAAAGAGAAAGCCTTGGTGCTGCGCAAGCACTGCTCAGCAATAGCCAAAACATCGGTATGTTGTCCACGCTGTTTTAGCCACGAATCCAAAACACAGCTCAATACAGGCTGATATGAGGAAAGTTAACTCCATCCCAGCCAGACCCAGTGCAGTGTTTTGGCTGTCGAAGTTAGATTTTGGTTCCTACTGGTAATTATGCGGACAGTAAGATGCTTATGATGAAAATTTTAAATGGGAAAGGAAGCTTGAGAGGCAGTTCTGCTCATTTTTGTAGGCCATGCTGTTGCATTGAGGTATCAGTGCCAGATTATATTCACTTAATATAACTTGTTAATAGGGGAGGAACAAGCATCCGAGGAGGAGAACCGTTGTCCCAATGTGACATTAAAGACTAATCATGCTCTCGACCTGGAAGAAGTTGAACTAGACTCGGAGGCCGAGCTTATGAAGAGTATGGGATTGCCTCTTCAGTTTGGTGGGCAGTCAGCCCACAGGGACTTTGTGGTAAATCTTTATTTGCTTTATTTGCTTTATTTGTTCATGGCAGATTGTGTTTCCAGACATAGTGGCATGTCTTCTCCTCAGTTAGTTTAAAGACTGCAGCTCATGGAAGTGTATGCGAGCTGGCTTTAAGCTGCCTGCCTTGCATACTTGTAACAACATACAGCACTGTGGTCTGTGCAGTTTGTAAAATCCACCTGCCAGTTTGACTAAACGGGGTCAGGCTGTGCTTCATGCTTCCATATCTGCATTCCTCTTGCTACTAGAGAGAGATGGTTTAAAAACAGCTGTGGTAATGTTGGTGCTCTGCATCAGGACAACTAGCACGCTCCAGTCTGAGCATGTGTGTTCATACTGTCTGCTTTAACCACTTAGCTTTAGATACTAATACAAAAAGCTAGTTCTCAGATCCCCCTTGCAGCTGATAAAGCCAGGCTGTTCCAAAGGGCAGGAGTGAGGCTTGGGTGCTTTGCTTCCCATAGGGAGCACTTGGGCTTTAGAGGAAGACTAAAGTTGTTCACAGATGAGAAAAAGACAGTGAGATGTCCACATTGTCCACTTTATGGAATATAGACCTCACTGGCAGTGAGAGAGTACTTTTGTGCAGAGCACTCCATGGTTCTGACCTGATTAATTTGTAAATGAATAGGAGAAACTTGTACGTGATTTTAATTGATGGCATCTAAATAGACCTTACAGGCATCCAACTTCAAGCCCAAAGTATACATGCAATTTTTGTTGCTACGTAGTAATACTGCAAATAAGTTGAATGAAAAAATAATGTATGTTTTTACTAGATTACTACTAAGCATTGTGCTTTGCACTGTGTGTATTAACACAACATTATGAGATACGAGGATGAAAGAATAACACCAGTTCTCCGAACCTAACTTCTTTATAGTCCACCTTATGCATTTGTCAAGGCAACAAAACCAGGGATTGCAGCTGATGGGAGGTTTGGAGTAATATGTGTACGGTTGCAGTCTTTTGCCCATGTGAGTTGTAGTCCCTCATCACCACCGCCTTTTTTCCTGCCAAACTTAATTTGGCAGTTTATGAAAAAAAAATGGCAGATTTATCTGATAGAAAAACTTGCTTTTCTTGGATGTTTTTCTCTTGTTTATATCTGTAAGCACAGGAAGCCCCACTGAAACAAGTGGAGTTGTATTTGATGAAACCAACAAGTTACCTTAATGTTTCCTTTCAGTAACAGGTTTCTGTCATCTGTTCCACTAGACAACTGTAGTAGTATGAGTTTGTTGTAGCAAGTGAAATGGTTGTATTGCACAAATGAAAGGGCCACCTGTTTGGAGAGGAGGCTGTTTCCTTGTGTTTCTGTTAGCCAACTTGGAGGTCAGTATGGGATGGGAAGAATATTACACCCCTCTTTTGGGTCAGTGTGTTCAGACATATAGAGATTCAGCTGCAGGGTTTACAGAGCTCACGAGTATAAAGCGATGCTTTTTTGTTTAAAGCACGCAAAGATAGCAAGGATTTAACATTCTGTTAGGCTGAGCATTATATGTTCACTACCGTGATTAGACACTGAACAGTGTTTGCTGGCCAGGCAGATACCAGCTGACAGTAAGAGTCAGCTTCCACAGCCCTCTAAAACAGGTCCTTGATGTTACTGAGATACCGTTTTACTGTTGAGCTCAGCCCTGTGACGCCTCAATTCCTGACCAACCTCCCTTTAGGATTTTACAGTGTTTCATGTTGATGTCTTTCCTTCCGAATCCTTGAGCTACTGATGACTTCCCTCTCAGCAGCTCCACTTCTGTCTGTAATTCTGCCTTTTTTTTTTCTGTTCATCTTTCTACAGACTTTCTCACAGCTCTTTCTCACAACTTCCTCAGAAATGTCAGCCGAGGTTGTGCAGTGGGGCCCTATGAGACCCATAAACCCTACAACCTGTTGTGGGGAGAAAGCTAGCAGCAGGGTTGCAGTGAGAGGGAGGGTTACAGCGGAAACAGAAATGTGCTTGGAGAGAGGGCAAGAAAAGACTGCATATACGTTGTGGACTTCTGAGTACGTTTTTCCATTATATTTTAGGCAACAGAAAATTACAGAAAGAGAAGTAACATGAAGATTATGAAGAAGAAGAAGAAGAAGAAAAAAGAGTTACAGCAAAAACACGAGGATAAAATGAGGCAGGAACGCCAGGATCGAGCTTGTGGTGGTCATATCCAGTCCATTTCTGGTGAGCTGGCCCTGGCTACAGAGCAACATGAGAAGAGCAGCAAACCTCAGGTTGTAAGTGAAGGGAACTGTGAAAGTTCAGGAAGTCTTGCAAATGAGGCTTTACCCAGCGAACTTAAAGAAAGATGGGAGAAGTACTGGAGTGAGTATGGAGAGGGCCTTCTTTGGCAAAGTTGGCAGGAGAAGCATCAAGAGGTCTCATCGTCTGAGGCCACCACAGCTTCTGAGCCTTGGAATAGTCCGGACACCAGGGAAGAGTGGGAGCAGCATTATAGCGAACTGTACTGGTATTACTGGGAACAGTTTCAGTACTGGACAAGTCAAGGATGGACTACTGAGAGCTCACATGGTGACAACGTGGAAGCTAATGGGGTTACCCAGGAGACGGGTCTGTCAGGAAAAATGGACTTGGTTAGCCCAGGGGCTGAACAGAGTGAAGTGCTGAACTTGGAGCTGTCTTCCTCTAACACCAGAAGTGAGGAAACACTCCCTTCGAGTGCTGAGCCCCACAGTGAAATAATCACTGGGATTTGTAACTTAAATCTGAATTTGGAGGAAGTGGAGCAGAGCAGTGCAGCTCTAGCAGTAGCCCGTCAAGGTCCTCAAGAGTGTAGTTCATCTGACAGTGGAAGCCAGAAGGAACCCTGTGATGGAGGAACTAGGAAAAGGAGTGCATCTTGTGAAAATAAAAGTATTAACCAGTCAGGTAATACAAAATCCGCTAAAATTTATTCTACCAGACTTTCTGTAGGCGGTTATATATAAGAAACAAGGGCATGTCTGTATTATGCCATTTTTAAAAAGTCGATCAAGTATTTTGTGAAATGATTGCATACTTGATTCCTTTTTCTTCCTTCTGCTTATCTGGACGATCTCTCTCCTCTCTAACCTGTATATTGAATGTGTTCTTCAGCCAGACGTGATTTTAACAGAACATGTACTTCATAAATCTTCAAATGTACTACAGAAAGTGGTGAGAGCACACTGTTAGTGCATATTTATTTTTTTATCTTGGTATTGCAGCTGTGTCATTCAGCTGATATGTCTTTTCTCACTGATAGTCTAAAATGAATGAAAACTCGGGTTGATGTTCTCATGAATCTGACATTTTAAGAACAGCTTTTTGAGGAAAAAAAAAATAGTTCTGCAGTTCTGGGGTTGGGGGAGGGCCGCCGCTTCTGTCTAAAAATGCCATACTTGAGAATAGACTCTTGTTTTGCTGTGCTGTGTTACTGCGGACCAGATGTCTTCCAGAGGTCCTTTCCAGTGTTAAGTGATCAATTAGGCAGTGAGCTGCAGTCATCTTTACAACCCCAAATTCATACGTTCACAGCTAGTGCTAACAAGTGGAAGTGCCAGGTGGTGTAGTAGTGTCATGAAAGCCAGTGGCTGTGCCTTACGCTACTGGAAGAGCTTCTGTGAGGGAGGTACAAGACTGGGCTGGAGACATTTTTGCCAGCCAGTTCAGCATGCAGAGAAAGGAGGGGGCCATCCCGTTTGCCTGCCAGTTCTTCCTGCCAGTGTTCGCTGTAAGCAGCAGTGTAACGTCTTTCCTGACTGGTGTATGGCTTCTCCTGCTAAAGAGGAGGGATGAAGTACGTGAGTTAAGTTTCAGCAGCCCAGGACTTCAGTTTGGTGGGAAACCTCTAGAGCCCGCCGCTAGTGACTTTCTAAGGAAGGAAGAAGCAGGTGTGGTCCCATCTTGATCCTACAGTACAGTTGGAATGGGAGAGGTGAAAGGAAAATCTCCTTTCCAACAAGAAATGAGAGGAGTGTTGGAATCCTCTCTTATTAAATGTATGTAAATATCTTTGCATAGCTAATGAAATGGAAACAAAATTTACGCACAAGGAAGAAACTGTTTTGAATTTGTACCTTGTAGGCATTTTATTTTTCTTGGAGAGCTGAGATAATTTGACCTTGGTCCTGCTTAAGATTATTAACTCTACAGCATAACTAAGACTAGAAACTTGCATTGGTATGTTGTCCCTCAGACAAAGACAGGTGAAGATATGTGTGTGTTTGGCACTTGTGCCTTATTTGTCAGATTCAGGTATGTACGACAACCTAACTGTAGCTGCAGACGTACTTTGGGGACAGGAAGATAAGGAATTCATTTATGCAGAAGGAAAATATGATCTCATCTATCTTTCTTAGGTTCACAGGGGTCATGTAGCTCGAATTCAAATGGCAAAGAACAGCTGCTGCTTCGTGACCGAGATGAAGATGAGGATGAAGAGCCTCCTGAATACAGACATGCCAAAGTCAAGAGAAGGCAAGTCATGAAATTTAGACGAGCTTTTTTGTCAAGAAGCCCAGGTCCAGAAGCCTCCTGATTTATAGTAACTATTTGTTTGATTGAGGTTGAGAGTTAAAACTTCAGTACAAAACCACATAGTCTTCCATCACTGCTTGTCACTTTACCTGGCAGCAAGTGGTGGATATTTCTTCTCTTCCGTTGCTTTATGAAAACAGTGTATGGCCTCGATGACCGTGCAGGGTGATGGTACTATTCTTGTGCCACTGCAGTGTACAAGATTGTTAAATTGGATAGGACAACTTGCTTATCTAGGTCTAATTAGTGTAGATGACACAAAAATGATAGTAAATAATTTGTATTGTTTAACTGAATTGTATGCTGCCAGTAAAGTGCTCCATGCTATGGCAATCATAAAATAGCTAATCTCTGCCTTGTCATGGTCTTTTTCTTTCTTCTCTAAAAATTTGTAGCCTCAAAGATGATGAGATGGCTCTTCCTCTCTAACAGATTTACAAACTCAAAGGTTAAGGGTGGATGGAATTGTTACGGGCTAATCATGTAGCTGTGGTTTTGTTCTAATATTTTGCTGTTGCCGTAGCATTAATAATAGATAATAATACAGATAATATAATAGATGATGAAGGTAATTTGGAAACAGGGTGGACAAACACTGTCTTCATTGGTTCCATGTAGGGCTTGATATTAAATCTTTTAAGAGGTCATTCGGAATAGTTGGAATATTATAACCCCAATAGAAGGACATACATCCCTAGAATTGGAGAGGCATGGGGGGAAAGTATGTGCTCATGCATATGAATAGGCTGATGTTATCTGCCTTGCTTGGTTTCAGCAGTGTGTGGAAGAACTTACTGAAGCCCACATTTAAATGTTTTCATTATGTGAGTTTCTTGGTATATCTGTAAAATAAGAGTGTTTTTTACAGCAAGTAACTTTGTCATCTGCGTTTTTTCCTAGCCATGAACTGGATGTGGATGAGAACCCAGTGGAAGATCCTGAGGAAACCTGCTCTGTTTTGGGTTTCAAGTGTGGCACAGGACAAAAGTAATTGCTTATGAGGAACTCAGGGTTTCTTCATAGCAAGTCAGCTCTCTCTAGGCCATTCATCTCCATTCCCATTTTGTTAAACTTTTGAAGATGATTCCCAAAGTTAGTCTCTGCTCTTAATAAAACTGTCATCCTTTGGCTAGAGAGAGATGCAAAGTTACAGAGACTAATTAAAGAACAAGAAAAGTTGTCCCGTAATTAAAAGAAAAGCTTTGAAACAGAAGTGTAACTCGTAAGGTACTTGTAGTTGTGTAAATGTTAAATGGCTGGTTAGCTACTTAAATTAGAGCTTAAAGGCTCTGGCAATGAATGGTCCTCTCAGTTTGGAGTCCTGTGAGCTTAGATCATAATTTATAGCTGTTTCATATTGGAATGAGGTTGCTTTACACTAGTAAAATGTTGCTATACTAATGAAGTGTTGCCAGGGTGTTGGACCAGTGCAATTTCATTTTTGGTGGTATGACCTAAAGATACGGTGGTCAGTGCTGTAGAAGTAACGTCACAGGGCACAGGTGGACTGTAGCTTAGGCCTAGCGCTTCTGCAGGATGCAAGTTGTTTAGTGTGTGTGTGTATATATATATGTTTCAAAGAGGAGTGTGTTTGGTAGTTGACAATCTCTGGTCTACTTTATAAAAATTGAAGTGAATTGCCCATATTTCCCCTTTTTTTTTTTTTTTTTAATTGTGTTTGCCAGGAGACAAAAGTAGCTGTTTTGGAGGTTCTTTATAGCCACCAAAAAGATGTTTCATCGTACTAACCAAGATATTTTTTCATTTCCTATTCTTCAGGCTGGTCTGGGAAATTGTTTCCACCTAAAGTTATACACCTATTAGAAAAAAAAAAAAAAACTAAAACCAATTTGGGTAAAAGTTTTCAAATAAAAATATTTAGAAGTTCATGAAGGTACGTTATTTTGTAGCTACATCCAGTGACATATATTTTAAGAGTGGAGCAAACATCTCAAAGAAATAATTTAGTCTAAATCATTTTCTGTAGACATCAACATTCATGTTAAAGCTTCCAGACTGGAAATAAACCAAGTCTTTTTTTTTTTTTTTTTTTAACTTCAGGTATGGTGGAATTCCAGATTTCACCCACCGAAGTGTGCAGTACTTGGAGAAAAAAGCAAAACTCAAGTCCAAATTCTTGGATATGCGTAAACCAAGGAAGAGCAAAAACACACACATCTTCTTTACAGAGGAATCTGAAACGTCTTGCAAAAAAAATAAAACTTTGAAGAAGGTAGGCTTAATTTTTAGTGTTGCTGTAATTCATAGATTTATCTGCTCCCTTAGCTGTTGAATCATGAAAATGAAAAAAAAAAAAAATTACCCAGAGTAGGTGGCATTTTTTAAGTGTCAGTCCACTGCTCTTTATTCTTCCTTCTCTTTTTCTTTTTTTTTCTTTTTTCTCTTTACCTTTCTTCCCTTCCCTGCTTAGGCGAAGAGTAGTTAGGTTAGGGTGGATACGGAAAGGCATTGGTGGACTCTTGGCAATCTGTCAAGAGGAATGTGAGCTTAATGGCGAAGTTATGTGAAAGTCATTCCTAACATCTGGGTGCATCATTCCTTTAGAGGTGTGTGTAGGTTTCTATAGTTACTAAAAGTATCTCTGATTTTAAAATGCATGTGAGGGCATTTTTTAGTGCTGGCATTTCAGCAGTGAGAGAAAAATGTTTGTATACGTTAGTGTATTTCATGAAACTGCATGTTCTTAGTAATTTGTATCAACATTTTCGCTTACACCTCTACCTGCGTTTATTTTCACCTCTAACTTTATGCTTTAACTTTTTTTGTACACTCAGAAATCAGTAATGAGTAGAAAAACTTGTTCGCTGTAGTTTTTTTTAGTTGAGTCTCTTTAAAATCTGTTACCTCAGATTTTCGATGTTACTTTGCCGCCTTCTGGGATGCTTGGCATTCCCTGACACCCAAGCGCATAACGCTGTTTTCTGGTGGTGACAGGACATACTGCCTTGAACCCCAGGCCCATTGCTATAATTTTTGGTCAAAGGCTTGACCATTGCCATCTTGTACCTGAGGCCAGTACAGTTTGAGGGCAACTTTTAATTATGTGAAGAAAAAAAAAAAAGTTACAAGTTTCCTCAGACTTTCTGGTAAGGAACTGCCCCAGGCCTAGTGCCACTCAGAGCAACTGTAACGTAGAGGTGAGCATCTGTGTGTGCCTTTGAAGAGTTTGGACTGGCGTCTGCACGTTGGTTAGGATGCAATGTTGAGCTCCCTGCTGTGCAGCAGAACGCTTTTAGCACATGCACCGTTTGGTACGTCTTGGAGATGAGGCAACTGACGTCTGAAGGTAATTTTACCTGTTTATGCTAATCTGAAAGCGGAGTACAGCTGCTCTGAATGCAGATCGGAGAAAAGACAGTTAATTAAAAAGTAGTAGTCTTGGTCAGCTGTGCTGTGGCAAGTCTGACTATATTTCAGATATTACTTGGGAATGATTTACTGTATTTATCAGTCGATTTTGTGGAGTTTCTCTTTTGCAAGTAGCTAGTTCCCAAAGACAGCTTGTTTCCAAATGTTGTAAGAGAGCACGGTTAAGGACTTCTTGAATGTTTTGACTCTGGATATTTTACTTTTTTCAAAATACATGTGGTAGAGAGTGCATGCATGGCAGGTGCTTTTGAACTGTAAAGGCTTTTAAACTGTGCTCTTGGTAGCTGGTTAACAGCACCAGCTAATCGTCCGTGATATTTGACAATTGCAGGTGGAGGAGTTCCTAAAGCGGGTTAATAAACCTGGGGAGGAAGCCGCATCCCAGACAGCCGCCCCTCAGGGTAAAGCAGAGGCATTGTCCGTGAGCAGCGACTCGGAGGATCAGGAAAGCGTTACTGCCGCACAGACTGCGACACTGAACGCCGAAAACCCAAAGCCACCGTCTTCCAGTGCGGCCGTCACAGAACCGGGAGGGAGTCACCTTGAGGAGGAAGCGCAGGACGCGGCAGCGAGCAGCTCCGATGGGCAGGGTGCGGGGAGGCAGGAGCGCGGCTGCGGGCGGCAGCTAGTCTCTCTGGATATTCCTGATTATCTCCAGGCAGAGACAGAGGACGTCAGCCAAGGTACATCAGTTTCCTACAAACTGGAAATGAATTGGCAGTGGACTTAATACTGCCTTCCCAAATTACAGCGTTGTGTGGTATTTATTCTGCTTATTCAAAGAGACTCGTTAGGTCCAAGGGGTGATGAGGCTGACTGAGAGCTGTGCTAGTGGAACTAGCTTATTCCTGGAGCGCCAGAATCCCAGGTCTTGTCTCTAATATTGGCAGTGTTTCTTTATAGATGAGCAGTCATTGTTGATCCTAGATGTGATCTAACAGGTCTCCAACTCACAGCCTTTTTCCCCTGTAAGGATGAGGGTCATTAACCTCTGTAGATGCACAGACAGTCAGGTTTTGGGTTCTCGGACGCGCGTTGCTGAGCTTTGGGGAGCACGTGGTGTTAAAATTATTTTCTAGGGGAAAAAAGAAATCTGTACTATGAACTTTTCTATTTAACACTGTCAAAGGAAAACCAGATTATTCAGGTTTCTACATACAGTTTAATCCTTCCTACAGTAATTCAATTATGTTAGATTTCTGCCGTAAAACTCTTGTCTAGATTGGTTCTTATTCCTTATTTATATAAGGGCATTAAATTGGTCTCTGATCCACTTGTTTGCTCACTGTGTAGAGTTTATTGCCATCAATTGAAGATGATGGCTAGCCTGTTAAGGCTCTTAAATAATGGGTGAGCAGTTAGGATTTTTAGGACTGTGACTGATACTTGCCAGGTAACACTATTCCCTTGAAATATAGGATGCTCTTTTTTAACTTAAACCACTAATCTGTGTAATCTGGCAAACAGTAATAAAGGACATTTAGCAGTGTTGTTAAACATGAGCATCTTGTATCTTAACTCTCACCTACCTACTGATTACGTTCCTAGCCTACCAGAACAGTGACTGTTAACTTTTGCAGTGTCTTCCAGCTGTAGATGAAAAAATTACCACAAAGAAGAAGGAGAAAAAAAGAAGAAGAAGGAATAAAATTGCACTGGGAGCTATACCTGCCGAGATTGCTGCTGATCTGGAGCTGGCCAAGTACTGGGCACAACGCTACCGGCTGTTCTCTCGGTTTGACGAGGGAATTAAACTAGACAGAGGTGTGTTTAGTACAAAGTGTGCTGACTTGGTGGTACAAGATGTGTCCAAAACTGTGGCACTTCTTGCAGTTTATTACTGCTTTTCTTACAAGAGGAGCATTGCCGAGAGTGCGTTTGCACCTCTGGATAAATTCCATCCCCCAGCAAGCAGGCGAACAGAAGTCTTGGACTTCAGTAGGGCTTCTAGCATGGGACACCCCTGTTTGCATTAGTCCTGATGTTTGCCAAAGATCATACTGTACCGAAATTATGCGTGGTCAGGACTTTTTCAGAAACACAGTGACATTTTTCTGTTTCTATATTTTATAAAATAATTTTGTGAAACTTCCAGATACGCTGATGGATCTAGTTTTGTTCTGTTTTGTTCTGACTTTCAGCAGTGGTGGTCAAAGTTACTTTTTTCCATGTTTACATGGAAACCACTTCCAAATCATAAATTTATAGGTAAAGAAGGAATTAAGATTACTGTTTTTTTGTATCTTGGGCTTGTTGGTTTTGTAAGCATTTCACTTCTAATGCTCTCCCACATAAACACATAGATTATTTGGCAGACCAGACATTGCCGTAAAGAAAATAACATGTCGGATAAGAGAGAATATATTTCTGGTTTTATTTGTTACAGAGCAGAATGGTGATGTATACATTTTTTTGTAGCTGTCTCAGTGGACTTGTCCTTGATAAGCCAGACTCCTCAGCACCAAGTTCAACAAAGCATTTGCCGAGATTCAGGCATATCTGTTTGCTTCAGCAAGACTTCGTTTGCTTAGCAAATCGCTGGACTGACCAGAGTTTATCATCTTCAAAGCCTGTATTTCCTGGTCGAATGTGCTAAGCCAAAATTGTTGGGATTAACACTAAACCTTCAGTTGTGGGGGGGGGGGTGGTGGTTTGTTTTTCATTTGGGTGACCTTGAAATAAGAGGCGAAAATACACTTCTTCCCTTTCCTTTGCAGAGGGTTGGTTTTCTGTTACTCCTGAGAAAATAGCTGAGCATATTGCCATCCGGGTTAGTCAGTCATTCAACTGCGACATCATAGTGGATGCGTTCTGTGGGGTTGGAGGAAACGCTATTCAGTTTGCGTTGACCTCAAAAAGAGGTAAGCAGGTGTTGTATATAGCGCATTATTTTGTTTCTTCAATCTTTTTCCCTAAAAATTTGGGTATGCACTTTGTTTGCTGATTTTTATTTTTTTTTCAGTGCTTCTGAAGCAACAGAAGCTTTTTTGCTTCATCAACAAAGCTTTCTGTTTTTAAAAAGGACCTATAAAACTGCTTTTCTATTTTAAGTCAGAGTTGGATTTGTGTTGTACTAGTCAAAGTTAGTTTTACATGGCATAGTAACTAGTCTGTCGGATGCTCTGAAGATTGCTGGCAGAAGTTGAGTTCTGTTTGCGGTGCCGACCTGCAGAGACGCCACAAAGCTGCTGCTTTTCCCAATTGTTACACCAAGTCTGCGTACTCAAAAGCAGGTTATGTGTGAACAGTACTTAAAACACTTGAATGGGATAACCTGCAGGTGCAGCAGAACCACATACAGAAAAGTGATGATAAATTAGTATTAGTCTAAGTTCCTGTTGCCAGCTAATGAAATTGCAGTGAAACATTGAGAGTGCTTTCTGTAAAAACACTGACTACTTGATATTCCTCTGCTCATCAGAGAGTCTGGTGAAATACCAGCTCATCTAACACTTCTGAGTAATTTCTGAGCATGATAAATGGTAGTTTCTACTGCATTAAATTTGGTAGGCTGTGACCCATTCTATAAATATTTTCTAAATTTCACTTAGCTTTTTGTATTTCCTGGCTAAATTTTTATTTCTATGATTATGTACTGCCCTTGTATCTTCTCCCTTGTGCTGTGTTGGGTGGTTTTTTTAAACTCAATTTTCATTACAATGTGATCAGCCACAGATAAACATTTATCTTTAACAAAGGAGAAGAGTAAGTTTCTAATTGACACCATTTAAGCTGTCAGGCTCCTGCCAAGATTGAAGCGAGGAGGACTTCCTCTCTTAGGCAGACAGCCTTACCTGTCCACTACTTGAGCTGAGATGGAGGATTGTCATGGTAGTATATGTAGTAGCTGCCAAAAGCTAAAGTTTCCCAGCTTTGCAACAGCAGCTGAGCCTTCCCAGCTGCGTGGTTTCCCTTGCTGGTTTGATTATGCAGCTGCTCTGCTCTTGGTGGAACCCCTGTTCTTGCCATGCAAGGGCAGGTCCTTCCCCTCTGAGGAACTGTAGCTTCATGTCTACCATGACCTACAAAACTGAAGTAGTCACTCGCCGCACAAATGTAGATTATAGATGGACTTGTGTCTGGTGGCTGCAGAAGAACACCTTCCTTATGAAACATCCTTTTGGTGGTCAGGTGGCATTCACAGTTCACGTTAACCTGTGCATTTGCTTGCTCTTTTGCTTGCAGTGATCGCTATTGATATTGATCCTGAGAAGCTCAGTCTTGCGCGCAACAACGCTGAGGTGTACGGCGTGGCGGATCAGATAGAATTCGTGTGCGGAGACTTCATGGTGCTGGCTGCCGACCTGCAAGCAGATGTTGTGTTCCTCAGCCCACCCTGGGGGGGTCCTGACTACGCCACTGCCGAAATCTTCGATATTCAAACCATGATTTGCCCAGATGGATATCCTTGCAAAGTTACGCGTTGTTGTGATTTTCAGTAGTTTACAAGCGGTTTTCTCTTTCTTCTCCTCCCTCTCTTGACATGGGCTTTGCATGTCCAGTTGGCTGACCAGGGATGATACGACCAGCAGCTGAAGTCCCACATGTGCCGAATTTGTTTTGTTCCCCTCCCCCAACCTCCGCTATATGACTTTGACCACCTAAAATTAAATATTTTTATTATAATTTTTTATTTTAAAATAAAGTCATGAAGAGTTATTCTTAAAAGTAAAAAATGCTTTAGAGAATTGTAGTAGGTTCTTAACTTAAAGCATTAATTCAGCAGTTTTAACTCCTTTATATTATTTTTTTAAAATACCCTGAAGTAATCAAATAGCCATGTGGTGTGCGTACATAGGTAATAATTAGTTACGTGAGCTATGACTTTGTCATTAATCCCACTTTTTAATTGATTTATAAAAGGTATATCTTATTTAAAAAATCTTACTCAAACTATTCTCAATCATAGCACCTGACTGTGACTTGGGAAATCACAGAAGAGTGCAAGCAAAATATTAACCCTTTTAATTGATATATTAATATTAACCCTTTTAATTAAAACCCTTTTAATTTAGTTAAATTAACCCTTTTAATTATATAAGGTTTAATATAAATTAAACCCTTTTAATTTATATTTGAATTTATAATTCAAAATAAATATGAATTTATATTTAAATATAAATATATTTATATTTCATATAATATGAATTGTGGTGGGTATATGAATTCATCAAATATGAATTGTGGTGGTTTTTTTCCCAAAAAAATAATCTCAGTTTCCTTTTTGGCTAAAACGTAGCCATATTTGTAAGAGTAAGGAAATCTTTGTGTGCATCTGTGAGAGATATTCCACGAAACGGATTAGAAAACAAATATCAAACCAATGTACTAGCTATAAACTACATCCAAATTTCTCAAATACTTCTCTGTAGTTCAGTTAAATTTTCTTAAAGTGAGGTGTTGGGGTTTTTTTCTACTTTCTAGGGCAATAATGGTGAAATAGAGTTTCTGCGTTTACACAATACTAATTTCTGCATTTCAGAAGAGTATCTAACACACACCCAGAAGACTAACTATAATTTAATTGTATAATAACTTTCAAAATGAATGAATATAAAGCAACTTCTTCCCCATTCTTGTTTTTTCCTTTACTGGCATCTACATTTGAAATTTTCAGGCTCTCCAAGAAGATCACCAACAATATCGTGTATTTTCTACCTCGGAATGCTGACATTGACCAGGTGTGTTACTGGATAAGGGCTTGGTAATTACAAAAAGCTCAGCTGGCTTAAAGCATAGGTATTATAAGCACAAACTTAAGACTTTTAAGTCTGTTCAGCTGAATGTGGGGGTCTTTTTTGTTTTAAGTTTGAACCTTAAGTGATTTCTGTGTTTGCAGTACTTTTGATATATTTAGAAATGGGAGTAGTAGATTATTTCCACGATTGTGATAACTGTTCCTTCATAAAACCACAGATTGGAGGTTCTTATAGAAGATCCAGAGCCAGTACATTTCTTGAGTGCCAGACAGACACATCATTATAAAAGAAGAAAAAAAGAAGTATTTTAGCCAGGTCTTACTATCTGATAAGTTGCTGAGTCCTAAAATTTCACAGCTTTCAGTTTATGAAGGAGTTTCAGAAAATCACTGTACAGCCTGCAATCACTACTATCACTGATTAGTAGATCAGAGACAAATGTCATGCCCACCAGAGGTGGTACTGATGCTGTCCACGCAAGTGTCTGGTTCCATATGGACTGCTTGCATTGCAGTGATTAGATAGATGCATCACTGACTTGGTAAACACACAATTAGTTTCAATTGTGTGGGGTTTTTTATATTAGAGATTTTTGTCAGTTTTTTTTTTTTTAAGTAATTAGATGACTGTAACAATTCCCCTGAGTGTCTGGTTTAGTTTCCTCTGTGTATTTTCTATGTTAATTACGTCTTGTAGCTTTTTGCAAAGAAGGGAGCCGTGAGATGTTCTTCTCACCTGCAACATGCCACAGAACTTCCCAGGGTTATTTCCTGCTTTTCCAAAAGCTGTGTCTGACTTAGAGGAGGCAAGGTCTCAAGCCACATGGTGGCTTGCAGAACCGTTGGTGGCAAACAGCTGGCTTGAGAAACAGGCTGAAATTCACATGGCCTGAGTATTAGCACGCTATGAGCCTGCGTTGTGCACAGCACCATTTGTACGGCAGGTGGTGATTCAGTTGCGTTTTGCATTTCAGGCTGGTGAAATGTCAAAGTGGCTTATGAATCTTTGAACAGTGACCTTAATTTTAGGCAGAGTTTCTCTAGTTTCAACTTCTAACCACTGTATTTTATCAAATGTTTGATTCCCGCGATGAAGAATGACCTTACCAGGTTTCTGCTCTGCTCATGAGCACTTTTTACTGGATTTATAAATGGGCAAAGGCATCTACATTTCACTTATGTTCCCACAAAAGCATCTAAGAGTACTACCCACAGGCTTGCACCTATTCATACAGAAGAGCTCGGCACCTCTACGTGGTTGAGTTAGGTGTCTTACCACCTCTACATGTTGGTCCAGCTGGCTCTGAATGTTGTTAATGTGCTCTAGGTGTTCCTTGATGTACATCCGTGGGTTTGCCTTTACACAAATGGCTGAAGAGTAATTGCTGTTGCTCAAAAACATGGCTTTGTGGTCACAGCTTAGTTGTTAAAAGCATGTGGCTGGAGGCCTGGGTTCAGTTCAGTCATTCAGCCTATGGGCTACTCTCAAGAAGAGAAATCAGCTTCTCATGCCTTCCTCTAGAGATTGTGCCAGTGTAAGAAAAAAAACTGTAGAAGTTGATGATTTGAGAGCAG
>NW_008825547.1:4410507-4419116 GCF_000699105.1 Pygoscelis adeliae
AATGTGGTCTTAATCCTGTGTGGACAGAGGTGTGTCAAACATGGCCATCGCAAACGTGACCTTAGCGGATACTCTGGTCCATAGGAGACTGGTTATGGGTTTGGCTGCCATCATCTCTGGCTGTATTTAAGAATGAAGTTTCTGAATTTACTGCCACTACACTTCCAGGGCTATAAATCTCCAGAAAAAAAGAAGATTTATCATTGAATTTCCTTAACGGTTAGTGTAGGCAGTTGACTTCTCAGTTTGCTTATGGTTTTGCCCACAGTTCTCATCCATCTTACTTTTCTCATGGACCAGATAGGGTGGCTTCTGCTGTAGCAACTGCCTTGGCAAGGGCCTGTGGACACCACTGCTAGGGTGTAGTGATGTAGCTTGGCTTGTGAATGTAGTCCATAAACTCTAGGGGCCTATAAAAGCTTGATGAAGTAAATCTTAAACATTTTTTGCGGGAGATTAATACCTGAAAACTGAATAACTTGGATAAGGCAATATTTGCTGAACAGATTATCTGATGCCTTAGATGTGAATGGAAACTTAAAAACTTAAGTTTGATTTGTGATGACATTGCTCAGGCATGTAAGATTTGCTTCTTCTGTGTCCTCAAAAATTAACTCTGTATGCTCATACACATATGTAAGGCTTTCAGAGATTGCTTAGCTCCTAGAATAGGTGGTCTAACATGCTTAACACGTAAGGTGGCAGTTGTTAAAACTTAAGTACTCTGCCTCTTGTCTCTTGTTGACAGGCTTGAATCTACAACTGAGGTGTGCTTGTGTGCTTTGTCAATTAAAATTGATTTAGAAGCTGACTTAATTGCCATTGCAAACCGCCATGAAGATGTTTATACTGACTGTAATCCAGTGTATCAATGCAAGTTTGCTTGTCTGACAGTGGATCTCAAGCAGAAATAGAAATAAATGCCCAGCACTTAGAAGCAACCTTACAATAAAAATACTGTTTAACCTTTAGTTAAGATGGTGCAAATTTAGTGGAAAATACGTGCTTCTTTTTACAGTTAGATAGCTAACATAGAATAGGGATCCTGCTGCTGGTGTGAAAGCAGGTGGTAGGTGACCTTGACCTAGCTGTGTTGGAGGACTCGGTGTTCATTGCCTTATTGATAAGACAAGACATCCAACCTTTTTCCACATGATTTTATTGCAAAAACAGTGCTTATTATGTATGCAGGCACGGCCTTTTCTGTGTAGCGTTAGTCTTGTAGAGAGAGATGGGGTTCTTTGAATTCCCTTACGAAATTCATGTGAGTTTAGGTGGAAGAGGAGAAATGAACTTCTGTACTTCTGCCTCGAGAGGGAGCAGCGAACCAGTGGAATATGGTTGGTGCATTTACAAGAAACGTGAAACATTTCCCTTAATTGCATCAAATCTCCTTGTTTACAAGCATGTACTTGTTCCAAATTTTTTAAGGTATATAGGTCCATTTTTACGTCAAATCAATCTTTCAAAATATTCTTTCTAGTTAAGGAATAATCAGGAATTATTATATATATGTGTGCACATACATAAAAAATACATTTTTTTATTAATAGTGCCTATTATGTAGCTCATGTGTGACACCCTTGTTGATACCCATCTCTTTGCAACATCTTTACATCTGAGTCTCTTCTTTCTTTAAGTTTTTTTCATATCCCTTAAAAAAAAAAAGAAAAAAGAGGGGGAGTTGTGGAAACTACCAGTCAGAAGTATGTTAATACTGCTTCAGTTCTGGGGGGCTAAACTTGTATTTGGCTGCCAGTGGTATTTTTGAACAGCAAACCGAAAAGGTTGACCTACTTAGAATTCCTGCAAAGTAGGAAAGAATTAGACATCACTGTTCCAGATAGGCTTGCATATTTATATCAAAATTATACCCCAGCGAAATGAAGTGAAAACACCTGATAAATACTTAGGTAGTTGAAAACTGTTCTTGTCTTCTATGAGTAGAATTAATGGTACTAATTTAAGCTGATATTATTAAAAAAAAAAAGAGTGAATACGCATGCCTTGGAAAAATTTGGATGAAAATAAATTTCTTCCCCTTGCTCTCCTGTTGATTGACTCTAGTGGCAGCAGGGAACCTGCAGTCAGGGAACGCTCAACCTTCCCCAGCATCCTTCCCCTTCTTGGCTGGTTCATTTCCACCAGATCAAGGGGAAGAAAGGTGATATCTGCAGGAGATCCTACATTTAGGTCTTAATACTCCAGCCAAACGTAAGAGAGACCTCCACAAGTGACTTGAGAAGCAATCTTGTTAAGACAGAATGATTAAATGTTGTTTATGAAGTGTTTAGCAAGCTGTGCTCTGCCTCATTATGCAGGGTGGGAAGTGTGTACTCACCTCAGGGACAAGGACTCATCCCAAGTAGCCCAATCTCTTGCACCGACTGTTTTCTGCACCAGATAATACTTCTGTATCTTAATATTTGCAGCAAAAGAGGAGGAACCTGGGATTTGTTGCTGTAGGACCTTCTTCCTAATGGTGGGATAGCTTCTTTTCACCTCGTTGCAGAAGGCATGCTCAGCTACATAAGATACCAAAACATACCCTCCCAAGTGTTCACATACTAACATAGTGATGCTCATGACTCTTCTTGTAAGCCGTGTGAGTGCTGCCGTTGAGGTATTGTTCTCTCACCGGTGGTCAGAATGGAGTCAGGCTGCATGATGGCTCCCCCCAATAAACTGATGAACCTAAAATGTTGGTGACCTGGTACGTTGTGAGACAGGTGACCACATCAGCATCTTTACCAGCCTAGCCAAGTTTGAGAGACGGAGTACTGAGGAATCAGGAGTTTATTACTTATCCTGACCGTGGATGGTTAACTGCCCAGATACTGTATTATGCCTTGGTGATTATCCTAAACTTCTTCACCATTCTTTGAAGACAGTCATATTATACGAATTTACAGATGGCGGTTTAATTCAGAAACAGATTTTTCTCTTTTAGCAAAAAGACAATCTTACACATTTATCTATTTACCATGAGATTATCTTTAAGTCTTTCTGGTTTTTAGCTGCTGGAAATGTTGCATTTTTAACATCTCGAGCATACAGTAGTACAAGTTTTAATTTTGGGTCATGTGTTAGTATATCAAAACAGCAGGATAATTGAGGCCAATTTTCAGATAACATTTCAATCTTTATGACCCTTATAGCAGAGCAAGCCAATCTATTAGAATAATATTCATCAACTCTTAAGACAGAATACGAGTTACTTTGATAAATGAAGATGAGTAAAATGAGATTAAAATGAGAGTAAAATGCCTGATTATTATTCAACTTGAGAGCTATCTTTTTGAGTTAGAAAAGTTTTGGTCTATCCAAGATCCAGCCTGTCACAAAAGAAAAAACGCAATTTGAGAAAGATTTGCCAGTGTCCAGAAGCCTTTCTCTCTGTGTAGGTGAGTTAAAGCTTAAATATAGATCCCTAGAAGGGATATGGCACTCTGGCTCTGCTCAGAGGATTATAGCCACCGTGTTGTGAAGTCACGTCGTGGGCATTATTAACTTGCTCTACAGTTTTTGCACTAGCAGGTTTCTTGGTGGTATGGGGTATGAGAAAAGATCTAATTTAAAAAAAAAAAAAAAGTGTCAAGAACTTTTTGAAAAGTGGAATGACTGAAAAAGCAGCCCCTCTTCAAAATTTGAGTGTACTTCATAATCCAATGTTAATATAGTTCCAGTTTCATAAACAGGAACTATTTTATTTATTGAAAATAATGCCTTTTCCTGTTAGAGTTGCTATTAAACCTCCGCAAAATGTCCCCCTTTTCAGCCAGCTATTTTTGGCCCTTATACTAGTGTAGGGTAACAGAGGGAGAGGAGCAATGCTGCTTTTTGGGTAATATATATCAAATAATAATATTCTTCTTTCTTTTAACCATTTTTTGAGTAGTATTTCTTCATCAAACTATATATGAAGCTTTACACTTCATAAAGTATTGGACTAAATTCCTAACATAAACTTTATGGTTAAGAGAACTGTTAATTGTTGATTGCTGTCCATGTCAACTGTAATTCTGTAAATTTGACAGACCAGACAAGATACTTGTGTTTAAAATTATGAGCAGAAAGCCGTAACAGGCAAACATTGTCAGGTGGATGGGGTTTTTTTAGATGGCTGCAGACAACTTACTATTCAGTATCTGCAGGAGGAGTTTTTCCCTGTCCTTAAAACTTTAGAGCGCACCTCAAGGGTTTTAAATTAAGCCTGTGCAAAGGAAAGGTTCTGTCTTTTAACTTTCAGTCAAGACTCTGTTTTTTCAAACATTAGTCAAGACTCTAGCACTGCAGCCTACATTCTTCATGACCACATCGCTGTGATGGATGAGAGAGTTTTCAAAAATGTGTGTGTTCTTTGAACCTTGCTGAGAGAGGAAGCTGACCCAGCTTTTGAGGAGCATGGGTCCATTGGAGGAGCACGGGACAGCGGGTGTACTACTTCGGGATGCAACAGCAGCGGCACTGGGAGGATGCGCTGCATGAGAGCAACTGCGTGGTGGACGTGGTGCGACATTTCACAGATGTGTGGGAGATCCAGTGGGAAGTGATAAATGCTCTGGGCTAGCAAGGCGTTCACAGGCATATGCTCTTCTAGCTATGTTATTTATGGTATTCTCCCATGTGATTCCTACTGGTTGACTGGAACTATATAAAGTGGGATCATAATGCAAATTGGCAGCCTCTCTCCACTTAAACTAGCTAGTGATTTATTTGTTACCAGCCAGTTGTAGTTCTGTCCATCATGAGCTGACCTACCGGCAGTCTGCTTGGTGTTGTATAGGTTTGTAACACAGTCCCCACTAGGAAGACCTTACGGGCTGCATTTATTCACTGAAGATACTGTGTTTTTAAAAACTGAAGCAAGGTGGGAGGCAGGGAAAGGTTTACGTTAGTCTTTATGCACTGTTGATAATTCTTTTTTTTGTTTTTTGTTTTTTTTTTAACCAGTCACTTTTCAGACCTCTTCCTGTTTTCTGTATTGAAAACTTTGTGTGCGTCTTTACTGTTTGAAGACTTGATGACTGGTGAAAAACTTTATAAATTGGGTAGATTCCTGGGTTTGGGGTTTTTTGGGTTTTGGAGGGTGGGTGTTTGGTTTTTTGTTGTTTGTGATAACTATGCCTAATTTAGTGAAATTTCACTGTTGTTGGAGCTTTTGCTGTCCTAAATGTTGGTGTCTCAGACCTGGCTTATATTCCAAATGCTGCCAGAAGATACAAACTACCTTTTGTTCCTTGTCTAGTGTGTAGAGTGATTCCCTGAGCCCAGAATTAAGCAAAGTGCTCTTGACCTTGATAGTCATACAAAGAATACACATCATGCAGGTACTTTTCTTTTTTTCTTGCCTTCCCACCTCATCTTCGTTGTCCATTTTGGGAGAATCTGGAGTTAGACACCAAAGCCTCGTTCTGCCTGCAAGCCTAGTGCCTGGATGGGAAGATGTTTGCTGTGTTTCTCTTTTTGAAAGTCCAAGTTGTTACAAATCACTGGTCAATGAAGGGAGTGTAGAGATGGGTAAAACTCATTTATTTATTTACTTCAATTCTGTCTGGTGTCATTCAGAGAACAGAAAATCATACCAGAGAGATCAGTTTAATAAAAGAATATATGGTAACCTCTGTGAATTAAGAAATTTG
This sequence comes from Pygoscelis adeliae, assembly GCF_000699105.1. Classification (NCBI taxonomy): domain Eukaryota; kingdom Metazoa; phylum Chordata; class Aves; order Sphenisciformes; family Spheniscidae; genus Pygoscelis; species Pygoscelis adeliae. Next base: position 4,416,150 of record NW_008825547.1, read on the forward strand.
ATGGGAGGCTGAGTAGTAAAACTACCACTGGCCCCGTTCGTTTAGCTATGATTTTAGACTGGAGACCTAGCGAAATGGGACCTGCCAAGCAATGTCATGTTTATTTAGAAGTAAATATAACAACAAGCAAAGCAGGGAGTGAGAGGCCAGGAGATGAACTCAGATTAATTTGATTGTATTTTTAAGATGCTTGGGTATTACGGGAGTTGGCAGGTAGAAGACTGTGGCTTGGTGTGTTTTGCAGGCTGATCATTTCTGAGTTAACGTAATTGCGTACACTTAAGCTGTGACTATCATGTTTATAACGGCAGCTTTTAAGCAGCCCACTTTAAACTCACATTTGTTCCCTGTCCTTGATAAAAGGTAAAGCCAGAAGATACTCCCAGTGTACACCAAGCCAGAGTGGCACTTCTGGACTTCAATCTTCCTAAAGCTCATAGCACTTGAATACTGAATTGTATTTTGCCCACCTCGAGTTTAGAAAAAAACAATAAATCTCTTGCCTGTCAAAGGGTGGCAGCACCACTGTGGCAGTGGCATAATTCACCTGCAGACCTGTACATTTTGAAAAATGCTGCCTGAGAGCATTTTGTTTTATTATGTTCAGTGTAAAGAATACCATTGCCTTTTTTTTCCAAGTGGGTTGGGATTTATTTTTTCCCCTAGCCTTTAGGTTGGTTGCAGGGAGAGAGGGTTCCTCTTTTTGCTGGTGTTCTATAAAATGAAATGAATCACTGTGTCCTTGTGTGACTGCCTATCAAGCCAAAAAGCTTGTATTTCTTGTACCCCAGAAAAGTTTCTTGGGGGGCGGGGGAAATGATGATAAACTTTTTATCCACAGTTACCTTAGTTGGTGTCTGGAACAGATAGGAAGTTACTTTACTAAAGGAATTTCGGTATGATAAAAAGAACCTGCAAGGCCAGCAGGAAAACCTTCCGAGTTCAAAAATACACCTGAACAATATAAAGCAAGTTTGCACTTTAAGCTGGTCGCACTCTTGAAGTAATCTTCCATGTTCATTTCCCTTTTCATATTCCTTTTATGATGTCTCCTATTTTAAACTTGAGACCAAACCTGCTGGCTACTTTTTTAATGCTCTGTGGCTGTCTGTAGTTGCGGACTATTTCCATCAGCGGTCACTGAACTGAAGGATGAAGCATCCAGGTGAGAGAGATGCAGGGAGGCGTTAACTGAAGCTGCATCCTTTGCCTCTGCCCCGGGAGGTGTGTGGCACGTGCAGAATTACCCAGCGCAGCAAAGGAGGCAATATCTGCCCTCCAAGTACGTGGGTTTGGGCTAAAGAACAAACCAGGACGAGGAGAGTTGCCAGCAGGGAAACGTCATATTTGCAAAGGAAGATGCAAAATAAGCAAATGTTGGACTAGTCCAATTTTTAAAAGAAATTAAGAAGCCTTTCTGTACTCACCATTGTATTTTCTAAAAATAGGTAAGCACCTTCGTTTTTCTCAGAGCATCTTTCTTCAATCTGCTGTTATTTTTAGAGGGCCTCCCTCCACCAAGCTGGCACCTTTCTGAAGCTTGGTGTGTGGCAGCTTTCCCTTGTTACGCCATCAGGGTTGACTGAGCCCTTCCAAGGAAACTTGGCAACTCCTACATAATTAAATTTGCAGCCTCCAGCAATTTACAAATAAGCATCATCGCAGAGGATTTGCATTTCTCTCCTCTGAATATCGGGGGGGTTGAGGAGCATGCAGTGCTGATCCGTCCCTGCGGAGCTTATGTCCATGTGCTTATTTAGATTTTTGTCACCTTTGGGTTTATCAAACACTTTTAGTAGTCGTTTGAAATTAGTCTTAGTTATCCTGGATTTAACACGTAGAGACTAGACACAGTGTATGTAACTTCTCAGGTGTCCTTCGGTGGACCCCTCAGCAGAGGAGCAGCATTTGCCTGTGTTACCGATGAAGCATTTTGCTTTACTTGGTCTTCTAAGAGAAATATTTAGTAAACACTTGTGTTCGGTATCAATGCATTAGTCATACTTAGAGATGCTAGTGACACAAATTGTGCCCTGAAAGCGGGAGTACGTAACCCTGAGACAGGAATTTCAATATTCTTAAGTTAAGTTGACTAATCAAATTAATATTGTAGAATACTTAAACAACACTAGCTATAAAGTGCAAAGCCTCTAACGCTTTTTGGAAGGGACATTCCAGCTTTTGTTCGTAATAAATTAGATGTACAAACTTAACGTCTTCCTAGAAAAAAAAAACGTGGCTCGCCCCACATCGCTTTTAGGATTTCAAGTAAGAAAAGATAAGTCGTAAAATTAACATTCCTGATCGCTTGCCAATTTCAGATTCTTGTGCTATTTATAAGTCAGCCAGCTTCTGCTTTTTTACTTAAGTGGCAGGTTCCTCTTTGACAAGAACATGGAGACTTTTTTCCTATTACCATTAAATTGAAGGTTGGAGAAACCTCTCACACTTTTGTTTTTGTCTGCAGAAACAAAAAAAATGAAAAGGGGAAAAAACAAAACAGAAACGTAAATGCTTGGTTTAGATAAGTGTGGTGATTTTCTGGGCAAGTCAATAAAGGTTCAAAGTATAATGTAGATTAATCTGTTATTTCCTCCTGATAGTAGGCTGTTTTTTTACTTAAAGTAAAATAGAGGAAGTTCAGCATGTTTATATTTAAACCTGCTCTACAGAGTCAAGTCTCAAAGGAGTTTAGAAGTGTTAATAATGCAACCTGAACTTTAAGTTTCAGCTGCTAACATCACGGGCTGCTTGGTTTAAAGATCAGTTAAAATCTACTGCAGGCTTGTAGACCTTGATCACTGTATGTCTGCCCGGGGAGTTTCCCTGCATAGGGAACTATAGAAATAGTTTTCCTGTAGCACACAGGGAAAACAGCAGCACGGAGCAGAACTGGCTGTGGAGCAGGGACCCCACCGCAGCACAGGTCCTTGGGGCCCACGGTGGGGGGGCTGGGGGGGGGGCAGT
>NW_008825547.1:4419131-4426862 GCF_000699105.1 Pygoscelis adeliae
GGGGAAGCAGTCGACGCTCAGTTTTGGTGGTGTTCTCTTCCTTCTGCCTGTGTGGTCTGTCCTGGTGAGAAATCGGTAGCCTGTGTGGCTGTCGTCCCTCAAAGGGGTGGTTCTAGGCATCATGGGTAGGAGCGGGAGAGGAGAGAGTATTGCGTGCTCCAGCCCAAAATGCAAAGTCCGCTGCAAAATGTTGTCTGTCTGTAATCATTAAGCATTAAAGGTGTGCACCGGGCTCAGTCAACAGAGCATGAACGGTGAAATTCTCACTCCAGTGATCGTAAACACGAGACCTGGGACCAGCGGTGCCTGATGGGCTCTCCCTGCCTGCAGTTACTCAGCTGCCCACAGCCTTACCCTCAACGCTGCCTGAGACTCCAGTGCACGCAACAGCATTTTTTTTGGTCGCAATAGCAACAGCAGCAAACTATAACTGTTTTTTATGAGCTTCTCTGCCTGTTTGGGGTTTTGAGGTTGTTTTTGTTTGGGTTGGTTCCCCCCCCGCCCCTTCAGTGCAACCTTTATGCTTCCTAACTCCAGGATTTGGTTTTACTCTTCCCCCAAAACTTGGGATTTTGACACCTCCAAAGCACAGTTTACAGCTTGCTTTTTGCCACAGCTGGGTGTCTCAAATGCCAAGTACCCTGCAAACCAGAGCCTAGCGTCTCTCGCCTCAGCACAGCATGTGAAGCGATGACTATTTATCTCTAGTTCTGAAGTCCTGTTATTTTTGTGGCTTGGGGTGAAGAGAGATTTTTCAGTCACAAGAAAGCCAGCCAAAGATGTGTTTTACGTGATATTTCATGTGAATAAAAGGTTTGGGGTTTTGCCTCTTTTCCTGTGCATTGACTGATTTACTTTTTGTTCTTTGTTTTTCAGGTGGCTTCCTTAGCAGGGCCAGGAGGGAAAGTTGAAATAGAACAAAACTTTCTCAATAACAAACTGAAGACAATAACAGCTTATTTTGGTGATCTAATAAGGCATGACATCTCCTGAACTCCGTGTGGATTCTTCCAAACCCAACCTCCCTGACTGCTGCTTTGCTTAAGCTTTTGTACAGCTGGCTGATCAAAAATGACTTAAAGCCGTTTTCCACTTTAATTTCTGTTTACAGAAAAATTGTTCTGTTTATTGCTACTGTCAATAAATGTTTTATAATAATTTTGACAAAATTCTAAACATAGAGTAGCTGTCAATGTAGGAAAAAAGATATTTATAAAATGCAGTCTTGCAAGGTTCAAGTCCAGCCACTTGAAGGGGAGTTCAGGATTTCTTTGCAACTCCCACGTGTGCTACTTCTGTACTTGCTCTGGTTTTGAGCATTCAGAGGGTCAAGAAGAATAGCAGGAAAGCTGCTGTGTGTCAAGAACTGCTGTCCGTGCTTGAGAAACAAAAGCATCTGAACATCAGGTGGAACTAGGAGGTCAGGTACACCACCAGAGGTTAACCGCAGTTCACCTCTCTGGCTCCACGCTCGCTGGGAAACCTTTTCAGCTTTTCTTTGTAGGATGAAGGTCCACACATTTCTTACAGCGAGTACTCCGGCTTGTTGCAGCACAGGGAGAGCGCGGGGCATGTTTGTGGCTGGTGGCAGGGCTCTACCCTCTGGGTTTTTTTTCATTTTTTTCCTCCTTGCCAACCCTCTTTGTTACAAGGATATTTTGAAGAAACCATCTGACTGGAGGTTTGTCTCAGTTACCAGAGGGATATGTGTCCCCCTTCTTTTTGAGGCCTTTTGGATCCTTGCACAGGCTTCAGGGAGGGCAGAGGGAGCCCAGCTCTGCCTGGGGAGGGCTCTCCACTCCCACTCGGGTTTGGAAGGGAAGAGTGGCTTTTGGGTACTAATCCAAGCAGAAAAGGAGGCAGGTGAGAAGTGTCTAGGGCATGGCTATGGCGCTCTCACTGCAGTGCACTTACAGTAAGTACCCAAGATCAATTTTGAGCCTGTTTTTGAGGTAAGAGTGTAGGAATATAGTTTGTAAGACAATAAATTAGTGCTGCTTCTCGTCTGCTTGGAGTGCAGCAGGACACTGAAGGCAGCAGAGACTAAGCACTAATCCATGCATTAGTGTTGACAAACAAAACTCTATAGAATAACTATGTAGAATAACCAAATTAGAGGATTCTTTTTTTTTCCCCCTTAAGGAATGAAATTCAACTCTTCAAATCAGTTAGGAGACCAAAGTGTTTGTGTGTGTATGGGATGTTAAAAAACACGTATGCAACCCGACTCGGTGCAAGTTTGCAGTGCACTAAAATAAACAAACTTGGGACATCATTTTTTTCTGATGTTACTGTCCAGCCAGTACCAGACAAGGGCTAAACTGTTAATGACCGTTACATCCATGCTTCGTGTAAGGTGTTTTAGATTACTTTGAAGATAATTTGACTCTGCATCACTGCATTTTGCCACTGTACTACAGCGAGGAAGAAGTGCTGTGATATTGACACAGAGGCTGGCACTATTTAAAGGGAATTGTAAAGGAAAGAAATTATCTGCTCTTCAGTATCCTGTAGAAGTTTGTTACTAGGAGGCAGGGGAGGTTGGCAAGAGTGCTACTCTTACAGGAGGTCCAAACCTACTGTAGCAGTGGCACATGAATGTAATGATGCTGTTAAGTTTTCACTACAAACTACAAAAAAAATCCAGGAGAGTCATGAAGCCAAATGAAGAATAAATTAATTTATGCTGTGTATGCCACAGTAGTCAGACTTTGTTCAGTGCCCAGTATGCAAAATGTGGAAGCTGAAATATGACATAAAAGGTACAACATGTACTGTTTTAATGTTTACTTCCAACATAATGAACTTACTGGGTAAAAGGAACGATTTATCAAAGGTCTCTGTTGAGCTTTGCAAGCACATGAAGCACCAAAAGCGGAGGAATATCCTTGTTCGTGGCTGTTCCTCTCTGTAACCAACAAGTGCAAAAGGTCTTGTTTTTATTTTTTTGTTTAAGTACAACTTGAGGTCAGACTACACTCTGCTGGGTTGTGATAAATGTTTGCCCTCAGCTTCCCACTCAGAACAGGTGAAGTTCCCCAAGGCTGTGAATCGGTCAGTCTGTTAAGCCTAAAATACATCTATGAGTATTTTTACTTCATTGTTAGTAATTTCAACCAACAAACACTTCATGGAGGACAGTTTCATTCATGATACGAGTTTCTGTAAAACGTTATTCTGCTTTATATTGTAGAAATAAAGTTAACATGGGCTGAGACACAGTTAAATTTCTGGACATCTCATGCCCAGAGTTTTAATACCCTTTTTGGATTCAAGTAGTATTTTGCATATGATATGTTAGGCTACAAAGAAGTTATGTTGCTACTGTAAAGTAAATACTCAAAGAGGTTTGGTCTTGTACCAATTTTAAGCCACAAAATAAGCTGTAGGAAAAATGCAGAATTTTTTTTTTTGTAGTTAACTAATATTTGGACTAAATGCAATAAATACATACTGTTTTATACTTTCCACTGTGCTCTTGAGCTCCTAATCTCTTAGGTTTATCTTAATTAAATCCAATATTAAACAAAACCTATCAGTTTCTTTTTCTGGTGTGTGGTATGAAGAGAAGCGATGGAACACACAGTTAAAACAAGAGCATTACAAGGCTGAAGCCTAATTGCAAATTCTAAGGGGAGCAGAGCATCAGCAGGGCTGAGCAGCCCTCTCTTCGTGGCAGGACAGTTAGTGTTGTGCCCTTCTCTGAAGGAGGCCCCGTTAGTGTTATGATAAAAAATCACTGTTCCATGAAGTTCTCGTGCAGGTTTTAGAAAATCTTCCCCAAATGCAGTGGTTCTGAAGTAGCATCTGGGTCTATATGTGCAACTCAGGGATTATGTAAACAAATTAATGTTACAACACAGTGACCATGGTTACATTTAGAAAAGGGAAACCCCATAAACAGCACAAGGAAAAAATTACTTGCAGTAACTCATTGAACAAATCAGTAGAAAATTGGGTCATTTTCACTTGGTTTACTCTCTCTGCTTTCATATGCCTCATACTCACTGTTTGCTTTAACTGTCCTTCCCCCCCACCCCGCCACTAATCTTTCCACCTCCTAATACCAAGAAAGGAGGGTAGTCCTAGCAAGTAGCATGAACTAATTTAGCATTGCTAGTTTAGCCTTTCCAACACAAAAAATCTTGGTATTCCCGCCACTGGAATATCTTGGTGTGGTCCAGAGTACTTAAAAAAGGTTGCTTTTCAGTGGTGAGGAAGTTTTAGATTTCTGTATGAAAACAGAACAGAGATATTTTTGCAAGTGTGTGGTGCAGCGGCGAAGGAATAAATGCTCTAAAACCAGACTTGACATCGATTCAGACCCTCTCCTGTTTCAGCTGTCAGACGGTGAACCTGTCGAGCGGTCCAGCCTGCTCCATCGGTGTATTACCCATTCACACACTCCAGGGAAGTACTTGTAAGAATGATGCTGTGTTGATTCAGTTAAGTGAAGTCCCCCAAATCCCCAAAGTAATTAATACAAAAAAAAAAAGAAAAGGCAACTTGTTACGCGGGAGGCTGCAGAAGTGATCACTAGCTGAAAGGAAGCAACAGGAACAGCTAAAACCAGCTGGAGTGATTGAATCTAGTGAGGCTGGAGATTTACCCAAGCGGTGAAAATCCTAGCTGCAACCATGAAGGGAGGAGGCTGGAGGAATGGCTGACTCTGCAAACAGGGCTCGTCCACCCCAGAGTTTGGCTTCCACCTCTACTCAGCGTGGTCCTGTGGTGTCTCTTAAAGATGCCCGAGGCTTTGGTAGTGCCTGAGCGATGCTGTGAGCAGGGCTGTTGCCCGGGGCAGAGGTGGGGATGGCAGCAGCCCGCCTGGGAGCCCTGACTGCGGCTGGGCTCTGCTCGAGGGTTTCCCTGTGCCGGGGAATTCCCCAGCCGGGCTGCGCACATAGCTCTGCAGAACCCCTGCAACGTACAGCAGGGTCCCACCATATACCTTCTCTTTCTCCTACCAACCTGAGTCAGCCCTGGATTTCTCCATATAAAGACCCAAGGATCGGTGTCTTTTTAGCACGTGTCACGACAGGGCTATCTCTGGGTGTCAGGGAGCATGGTTCTGCCATCAGCCCCTTGTGCACTCTTCTTCAAGTCTCATGCAAATGCGTTTTCTGAGCTCTTCCTTTCGGCACATCTCTGAGGTCTTGGCCTGTCACCTCGCGACGTTCCAAAACCGGAGTGAGTTTCAAAGTGCTTCCCAGCAGCACAGGCTTCACTGAAAACCCGAAACGTCGCTCTGGGCTTCTGGGTTCTCAGACCGCTGAGGAAAAAAAAGTACTGTTGGAGGCAGTCTAGGTCTGAAGACAGCGTGATCCTTCCTGTCTCTCTCTGTGGCTCAACTAATTTTCTTCCTTTTTCTCAAGGCTGTGCTGCAATCTTGTTGTGAAACCCCTGTGGTTTATTAGGGGAGTGCAATGGCATCACCAGAGCTTTAGCACTGCATAAACATGAGTAAAGAGGCTGCCAGTGTGCCTTTGTTGTTTTGGGAGTAATGAAATACCTTTCCCCAATCTCTTATCCTAAAAATGTGGCCAAAGAATGGGCATCAAAGAGGATATTCCTCTGCATAGTTATTGCAGGTTGAACTTATCATATCAGTGCACCGCTATCTAGAGGTCTGGGGGTTCGTCACATTGTCACAGTGTCAGACACAGCAATGGTGATGGTGGCAAGAGCTTTTGTGAAAGGCAGTGTTATGATCTGACAGCAAAACCCATCCTAAGGTATTAATTAAATTGTTCCAGGCACCGGCACAGCCTATGATTATGCCAAACAGGGGAGCAAATTGTACGCTCTGCTTTTCCCCGTATACACCAACTTAATCTGAAAGTCTGCCTAGGAAGGTTAAATACGGACAGCTTTGCCCAAGAAAACTCCGAACTGGCAGAGCCCATCGCCCGGAGGGTCACTCCAGGGGGCACCATCCGTGCCAAACATCCCTGCTGCTGCAGGAATGATTTCCGTGGATGCAGGTTGCAGCTGGGCTTATCCAAGGGGTTCCCTCGGACCTCAGAGCGTTTGAATGTTCCCAGCAGACGCAATGTTATCTGCAGCTCAGGCTCAGACCTGTACTTTTGGAAAGCGACCATCCCCAGACAGGAAGCTGGAGTTCCCCAGGAAGCGGCTGTGCGGGGAACCCCGGGCTGCGGCTCCTGCTGTGGGAGAAACAACGTTCCACGAAGTGCTTTTAATGCTGGGTTTTGACACTGAGAAGCCCAGTTCTCCCAAGAAAAGCGAGTCTCGTGGAGGTTCTTCACCTAATACGGAAATTAGCAGCCAGGATATTCATTAACCGTGTCTAGAAGAGATGCTGTTAAGAGTCAGGTGTAAGAACAGCCTTTGCGGTCATGTAATGTAGAGCGGGACGTCTCCTACCAGCAAGTGCTCCTGATGGCTCAGGAACGAGCCGAGTACTGGGAGCAGGACAGAGCGCAGGGCCAACGGGGCAGTGTTCAGGCTGTAGAGCTGAATGCCGTGGTGCCTGGATCGTAGCTTCTGCAAGACACACTGCTTGTGTCCACTTTTACTCTTGTTGCCAAGTTTTGTGACTTTACTGGCAATCTTTTGATTTTTTTCTGCAGTTTGTAAAGAGCATTGTCTGAAAAAAAAAAAAGAGCTTTCATCTAAAAATAAATCTGTAGTCCTTGCAGTTAAAAAAAAAACAAACAAAAACAGCTGACACAAAAACAAGACCTGGATGCATTATAATAGTTCAGAAATCAGATAAGAATGTCCAAAATGTAACTATTTTGCAATTGCTTAGTAGGCAGGTCCACCTCATGGTTTGGCCTGAGGCACAGAGATGGAGAGAGGCTGACATGATTTTTCAGCATTTGGGATTGACCATGCTGCTTGTCTCTGTTGCTGCTCTGATTTCTCAGCTTTGTTTAAAGACTGGGGGCATTTATTATAAATAAGTTAAAGTAGGAAACAGTCTGACTTCTTGCACATTTATTTTCTCTGTTAATGAGAAGAATGACCTAATCCAAAATTATTGTCACATGTTATAAAAATTCAAAGTGGAGAAATCATTTAATTTCTTTGCAAGTAGAAAACCAGTTCACAAATGGATGCAGTGGCTGCAGAATCAAGGTCTGCCAAGAAGAAATCCAATTGGGCTAATTTGGCAAAATTCACACTGTTCAGTTAGCTAAAAAAAATGAGCTATACCAGCACAGAAGACTCAGAAAACCCTGGAAGATTCGTGATCTCAACTCAGCCCAGAGGAGAAACCAATGGTGAGCAGCTGTTTGACAGCTATGAACCATGGCAGAAGTGAACTCGAGTATGTGGCCAGCTCAGAGCATGTGGACAGACATGATAAGTGGTGGGGATTAGGGACCTGGGAAAACTGCCAGGAGAAGAAATTCCAAGGAGCAGGGGGTCCCAGCTTGGAAGTCAACTGCTTGGGTGAGAATTAAAAAGAGACAGAATTTATGGATTGTGGTTTATAGGTATCCAGTCTCGCAAAAAGTCCATGAGGTTTAAGAGAGAAAGAAAAAGCAGATCGTCATGCCCAGGCTAGTGCAGGTGTTTGCGGGAATGCCTGGGAGCAGACCTGGATTGGTTTGCTGGTGCTAAAGATGCTGCTGCCTTGCACAGCAGGACCCTTGTGAGAGGAATGGCAAAATCCATGGCAATTCACAATAACTTAGATAAAGGAATATTAAGAAAAGATCCAATTCATGCTGGAGTCCGGGTTGTGTTAACAACACACTA
>NW_008825547.1:4426898-4427851 GCF_000699105.1 Pygoscelis adeliae
TGCTGGAGTCCAGGTTGTGTTAAGCACACACTGCCTCTCTCTTTCTTCTCTTCGTCTGCAATATGAGGTTTGTATTGCCTTTCGGGCCATGCAAGGAACTTTATTTTTCATTTGCATGAGAAAAGCAACCAGATTACCTTGGTGACAGGTGTCGAGTCGTGTTTTTGAGACTACATGCCAAGCGGCAATGCTACGATCCCCACCAGCAGTATCATTTTCTACATCTTATCGCAGAGGAAGTAAATACACGAGCTGCTCCGTGCTGGCCACAGCAGGACTCCCAAGCGCTGTAGCACACCAGGCAAACTGAATTTTAGGGAAAAATACCACAGATGCTTCAGCTGGTAGGCCAGGGAGCCAGCTGTCCTATGCTGGGGGTAAAGAATAACTGGCCAATGTGACCCGAGTAGGCAGCAGGGCGGTACCGGGTACCCTCTTCACAGCATCTGAAACACTTCAAGCTACCCATGGGTCTCTGAAGAAAGCCGGGGGAAGGAGGCACTGCAGCTGGTGGCCAGCCCTCATGTATGCAGGCTAGCACCTGTGCTGTCCTTTCCTGGGTAGTTTGTCATTAAAAACATGTCAAAATGAGTCAGTGGCCTGAGGCGGTGACACTTAGCTGCTGAGGTGTGATAACTGTTAGTTTTCTGGTCGTAAGAGAAAATGGCAGTGCTGCAGTTTGCTGCTCACACTATAAAATGTATTTGCTAAGACCATTGGGGAACCCAGATCCCAATCCCCAAATCAGTGTCCAGAGCCGTGCAGGGGAGATTACTACAGCTAGGTCCACATGGGCAACGCAGCACCCTAGGAAGGGAGCTACAGAGGAAAACAGCCGGTGCAGAGGCCCCATGCAGCACACGTCGCTGGGGTTTTATCGCAGAGCAGCTCTAATCCGGTCCTGTGGGCTGAGTGCGCGTTGGTGGTCAAAGTGGCCTTCTGCTACGTTTCCC
>NW_008825547.1:4427895-4441154 GCF_000699105.1 Pygoscelis adeliae
CTACGCTGCAACGTGAGCCACAGTAAGGGGGGCAACCACAAAATTAATTTAAAAAATGTGTTCTTGGTCCAAATTAAACTACCAGTCCAGAGATACCTAGAGGTAACGGGTGCCTTACCCAGGGACTGAACTCTAGCTCAGCATCCCGATGCTCTCTAGCTGGAAGAACTGGAGGGCCAACTGGAGCTAAAAAAAAAAAAAAAAATCACTGCTAGCCATCTGTGATTCTTCTTATTTCTATGTCTGTCTGTCTCTACAGACAGCAACTGAACACTTCTACTTTGCATGTCAATAAAATTTCACTTTGCCTTCACTTAAAATTCATTTCAGTTTGAGCTGAGTGATTTCAGGCTGACTGGCAAACTATCAGTATCTCATTCTCTAGGGAACAGCAGTCCCAGCTGGGACTGTGAAAGCAGTGCCCACCAGCTGCAGGCAAGGTCCCTGTGAAAGCGGAAGGCACAGAGCTGTTCCTCCACCAAACCGTGAGGGCTACAAAGCAGCAAAGCAGCGAAAGGCAGCGGAGAACTGGAGTATCACTGGCATAGCACATGACAGGGAACACCCAAATCCTGGCTGCCTCTCCAAAATTATCATTCTTTTCCTTCCATGGCATTTTCTGTGGACTAAAACTGTATGTCACCTCATGTGAGAGCTGCACCCTTACGGGTGTTGGCTCAGAGATTAATTTAATAATAAATATTATTCTGTTAATTACATATCTACCATGGGTTTTCCTAAAATATCAGATGCTGCTATGTAAACACCACAGTTAGCTAGACAGGTTATCTCACACACTACCTCCACCTCTTTTCCATTCGTCTCGATCTTGTGAGGCACCAAGTGCGCAGGGATGCTGTCCGTCCTTACGCCCATGGGTGCTCGGGACAGTGCAGCTCTGAAGCCGCGATGCAGAAGTGGAACTGCTGGGTGTAACTCAGAAAAGAAATGATGCAACTCGGTCTAAGAAATTAATGAAGTGGCAGCAAGTAGGGCAAGACTGTTTTGAAATAAGAATTAATTATTGTTGTATACTAGGCCGATTATGCATCCCGGTTGAGATGTACAGAATGGGTGGGCTACGCTATAGCTGGGAGAAGCCAGGCACACAGCCAGCCCCATACAATGTGTGTGTTTGTGCGGCTGGTGGCGAGCAAATCCGTCACCCTCTTCGGAGAGTACTGTAAATGTGAGCAGGGTCTGCCAGATGGCAGACATCCGGAAAGACACAAGGAGAGAGCAAAGCGTAACCGCATTGTGCGTGGCAGTAAGCAGGCTGGGTCTGTCCACAGATGGAAACTTGCAAATCACAGCCCTGCCGTGAGCTCATGGGAAAACGCTGACAAAGTCAGAGCCCAATTCCCCAGCCTCCTCTGCGTATCTGAAAAATCAGGACAAGGGTCCGGATCGATCTCATCTTCTAAGGTTGCACAAATCTGGAGGAAATGGCAAGCCTGGATGTGGCTGAGCTGCTCTTGGTGTAGGGCGCACAGAAAGGCTGTAGGAAGACAAACTGACTTACAGTGCTCTTGCAGCTCATTAGCTCTGGGGCTAATTAGAGACTGGATCATCCTGTAGATTATATCAGATTAAAATTCCAAAACCAGAAAGTACAAGGAATGCAAATATGTTCCCTCTTCCTCCTCCCACTTCCTTTGCTTGTCATTTTCCATGGGCAGCCACAGGATAAGGTATCCTAGAGCCGCTGAATGCCAATGTGGAATGGAGGGGGGAATTTTTATGTAGCTGTTTTCTCAGTTGCGTTATGCTACTACTTCCAAAAATTGAATTCCATGAAATGAAGACAAGAATGGCTGGAAGAAAAGAAAGCTTTTTTTTTTTTTCCCCCCCCCCCAACCAGTCTGTATTTTAAAAAAATTTCTTGCTTCTTTGCAAAACTTTTTGTCTTTTTTCCCTTTCAAGGCAGGCTGAGGAAACAGAGAGCAACATGGGACTCATGTCCTCCTCCCTCACCTCACCTGCCTCAACTCAGGAGACATGCAGGCAAGGACAAGCTGCAGCGCCATGGCGAGAGGGTGCTTACCTGAGACTTCTGGCTCAAGCGACGAGTCTCTGTGCAACACACTTTCTGAATCGCTCCTCTGTGTGATAAATAGGGCCAGTCTTTTAGCTTCTGGTATCCTTAAGTTTTATTCTTATCCCATATGAGCCAGAATAAGAGAAGTCTGAGACCCCTGTCTGCATCCAAGTGAAAACAGGTAGCTCAGAAAAGTTAATTTGATTTACACCAAGGGACAAACCTGTTTGGACAAACCGGTATGTCTTTTTGAAGCCAGCTACTGATATGTTTTTTTGAGTTCCACCTTACTCCAGTAACAAAAAGGCCTAGCAGAAACACCACGATTTGGGTGTTGGGCTGCGACATATTTTAACATCTTCTGTGCAGCAGCTCTTTAGACCACGTTGGGGTGTGTATATTTGTCAAGGATTGACAGAAGGGTGCTTTGTAAAGATACGAGGCTCTTCCACGCTGCTGTGATATAATGGGTTGTTAGTGACTTGTCAGTTCATGTTTTCAATTACTGTTATTACTATTATTTTAAAATTGTGGGTGTTTCTAAAATTGCTTTATATCAGATAATAAGTATACTCATTCTTCAGTTACAGTAATTTGCATTCTGAGTTTGATTTTGCCACCTCAATGGCTCCAAGAGCTGGGACTGGTTACCACATACACAAAGCTCTTAGCTCTTTCCCATTAATAGATTACAACCTCCTAGTTTTAACTCTTGATGTCCCAAAGACCATCCTTCCTGCCTCTGTCTCTTCTGTGGCTCATTCCTGTCGTTTCTTCAGAGTTTCTCTCCCACCAAATGATATGTCTTGCAAAGGAGTGCCTCTTTTTGACCGAAATAAAAACACAGTCCCTAAGCAATTCCCATCCCTTGGCATGTCGCTGTAGAGCACATTTACTTGAAGCGGCCCTAATGAACAGCTTCTGTATTAGCCCCTCCTGGGCCGCTCTTACATTTCCTACCAATTGTGCACGCATTCCCCAGCTCCGGGAGGGAACACTTCAGATCATTGCCAGGCTACAGCATGGAGCAGCCCGAAAATGCCATGCGTGCCCATCTAGCTGAAAACAAAGCTGGTGAGCAGTGGGTAGAGCAGAGAAAAGTCTTGCTTTTAAAAACTGCCTTAAAAAAAAATCCGAGTCTGACCTAAAAATAAGCAAAGTAGCAGAGCAAGTCAATAAAAGCAAAGAGAGGGGAGGATTCGATAGTGTGGCACTGCTGGGTGCAACAACAGCTTAAGGTATGTTATTAAACCAGAAAAATGTTTTCCTGAAAAATTTACAGTACTTCACTGGAGAAAGCCCTAAAGGGACATTTCAAAGGAAGAACAAACCAAAGAAAGAAAAAAAAAAAAAAATCCAGACGAGCTGAAACCTCGGAAGATGGGCCACAAGGACTTGCACTGAACTGACAAAAAGAGACTGCATTATCTAATAGAAGTGACCAAATTAATTTCTTTTAAAGCCTTGTTAGGAGGCTCCATATGCATTTTATGGTCCATCTCCTGGCTGAGGAATATTTCTCAGAGAGAATCAAAATCTGCCTTTGTAATGATTGGGAAATACATAGAGCCCTCAGATTGTGGTACAGTTAACTGCATTTCATTAGATAAACAGTTGTCCTCCTCACCAGACTACACATGCATACCATTCAGAAGCTAAAGCCTGTTTACCTTGTTACCTACCCAGAAGTTTGCTGCTCTCCTATTGCCAGATGAAGCATCTCAGCTGGTTTTCTTACAGTATGAAAGTAAAGGAGCTGCTGGCAGATATTCATTACGACAAGTCATCAGGTTTGAAACTCGCTTCACACCTTGGGTTTGCCATCAGCCAAGTCCCAGGCCCACTACAAAGCCGGGGTTTTTCTCACAGCTGGTATGGGGTTTTCTATCTGTGCAATAGCTCAAATTGCTCAAATAGCAAAAGCATCCTCCATTTAACTGCCAACGTGGGGGGAGAAGAAATGGCCATACTGGAGCTCAGGACAGAACCAGGTCTGTTGATCACCGCCTGGGTGTATTTCCACACAGGACATCTCGCTCCGACTGCAAGATGAAGCTGTGAACTGGTACATGGCTTTACTGAAGGTGCCGAAAGAGCCAAACTGACTTTTTGTTAAACGTGACAAGGTTAGAACATACTGGGTTTATTTTTAAGGAAAAAATATACAAATGTGCTCCTATTTCTAGCACATCTATTTGATTTCTAGCAGGTCTATTTGTAGCGTTTCCACCAACACTAGGAGGCAGCTCCCTAACCTAACCTACCAGTGGTCCACTTACTGCATACGACCAACACATCCTCCTTTCTGTGGTAGTTGGGTGTATTAATAAAGCAAACAACAACCCAGTAACGGTGAGCTCAAAACCCTGCTCCTGGCTTGGCTGCTGCCAGGGGCCACGTTGTAGATGTGCTGAACTCAGACACTTTCCCTTGTTTTTTATGTGCTGGACACCTGTCTTGGGGTGCCAGAAATGCCACGGAAGCCATTTAACTCTTCCGTGAAGGCTTCAGCCCAAAAAAACCCCCTATCTTCAGGAGAACAGCACCAACCTGTTACACCCTGCTGTTGAGGGAGATTGTAGCTCGTTAAGATGCAATGAGTAACATGTTTGAAAATGTAATTAAAATGTTTTTCAATCATTCATAAAAACTCCTTTAATGCAGTGTAAAGCTTGATAATGTCTGTGTTTGTACTTTGACCTGATGAAAGCTCTGAATGGAAACTTCTACAGTAGGTAATATTTACTCTGGCAGTGTGTCAGTAGGCAATGTCTACTGCTTTTATTGCTCTGTGGAATAAAAGTTTTGAATTTTGCTCTGTACTGAACTGTTTATTGTCTTGAAATTGGCAGCAGTAGCACCCAGCTGGATGCCGATATGTTTTCTGTTTGTGAACAGGCTGATCCATGGGAAACAATCTAGCAGACAAATCAACTTCTTCATGAATTAAACAAAAACTTTACTTGGGTATGAGGCATTTGAGCCTGAGGGAGCTATTATTTTGGAAAAGGCCCATAAAAGGACTTTTTAAGACACGGACTTTGTGAGTTTTAAGTATGATATTCTTAGACTGCCTTTAGTTATGCCTTGCTTTGCATAACCCAGTGGACTTTTATAAAATAATATCTTCTATGTAAATGGTGCTGGGGTCCAAAGCTCTGAACTGAAAGTCAAAACAGAGCTCGGTGTCTGGCCAAGCTGTTAGCTGCTTAAATTGTTCTTATTCTGCCTCCCACCTTTTTTTTCTGCCTTGTCCCTGGGACAGGAACTGCCATTTCCTATCTGTTTCTCTATTGCATAGCATTGAAAAAATCCTTCTTATAAGAAAAAGAGAGGTAGAAAGTTTACCCAGAAATAGCTGACCGCTAAGTACCAAAAATAAGCTTAGCATGTAGAGATAATTCTGTGTGCTTAAAACCAGTCCTCTGGCTATCAACTCTCACAATAATCTCATGAATGTCATGGGATCTGATGTTTTCTTAATTCTCTGGCTGATGGTAATCGAGGAACCACATGATAATCTTGACTTCATTAACACAATGAAAAAAATCACATGTAAATTTCTAGCTTTGTGGTTGCTGAGAAAATACGAAGCAAGACAGTCTTAAATCCTGACGGTAAATAAAATCATCTGATGGTCATTCTGACCCTTTATTCACTCCTCCTGGGTTAACATGCCTACTGTTTCTTGGCTGCTTCTTAGATATGACCACATAAAAAATTGGTTCCTCGCTCTGGAGCCCTCAGCATAAGAAAGACACGGACCTGTTGGAGCGGGTCCAGAAGTGGGTCACAAAAATTATCAGGGGGATGGAACACCTCTCCTATGAAGAAAGGCTGAGACAGTTGGGGTTGTTCAGCCTGGAGAAGAGAAGGCTTTGGGGAGACCTTATTGCAGCCTAGCAGTACTTAAAGGGGGCATATAAAAAAGATGGTGGCAAACTTTCAGCAGGGCCTGTTGCGACAGGACAAGGGGGAATGGCTTTAAACTAAAAGGGGGTAGATTCAGACTAGATATAAAGAAGAATTTTTGACGCTGAGGGTGGTGAAACACTGGCACCGGTTGCCCAGAGAGGTGGTGGATGCCCCATCCCTGGAAACATTGAAGGTCAAGTTGGACGGGGCTCTGAGCGACCTGATCTAGTTGAAGATGTCCCTGCCCACGGCAGGGGGGTTGGACTAGATGACCTTTAGAGGTCCCTTCCAACCCAAACTATTCTATTCTATGGTTCTATGAAATATCCTCTAACAGTCTTTGCTCTCATCCCCAATCAGCCACGTTTATGGCTTTTTTTCCTTTACAGGTCCAAAAGTGTGTGCTGATAGTCAGCCTACAGCAATGTGTGTTGGATATTCTCACAGCTTACACATGGCTTGTTCTCTGTGTACCTTTAATAAAGGGCTCGTAGGCTCTTCTTCTTCTTTGTTGATGAACGCTCAGTGCTGAGTGCTCAGGCTATTACACCAGTACTCAATGGAGATAGGCTCCATTCTCACAGACTTCCCACACGGCTTTAGGAAAGTCACTGTAACAGTTCCTCCATTTTTTTCTGTATGAAATGAGGATAATTGTACTTCCTCTCCTGGTCTGTGCTGGACTGCTGACTCTTTTGGACAGGTACATATAGGGCCATGCACAACCAGGCTTTATAACCGATCTCCATTTACTTTATATGTCCCTTGGAGCAGGGACTGGGATTCGGGTTTCCCCCCTCCCAGGCTGGTCCAGAGGAGATGTGACAAAGGGAGGAAGCAGACACCAAGCATCCCCACGGCTGTCCACAGGCCACGCACCAGCAATCTACAGCCTGGACACTCATAGGTGAGTAACCTTGCACTGGGTTCCATAAAACACAAACTGGGAACACTTTAAGGTTGATAATGCTGGTGTGAATTGTGTCCGGCATGACTAACCATTCAATAAACCATCTCTTTACTGAAAAAAAAAAAAGATCAGTATAATAAACTCAGTATATAATCCATGTCAAAGAATATGCTCTGGGCAGGACTTTTTCCAGTGACCTGGACAATACCGTTTGCTTTCTTGTAACACAGCTTTCAGAGATGGGCAGGTACATTTTTGTCACATGATTTTTTCTGGACTATGTTAAGCTTTCAAAGACAGTCTTAGTTTCCTTATTCTTTCCTTGAATTCATATAGCTTTAAGATGTCGCCTTTAACCATGTTTCAGAGTTTGAATGCTTGATATTTTCAGGAAGAAATGTGAGAAAGAAAGAAAAACATAATAGTTTCCTATCATCAAATATTTTGGGTGAGTCATTCGCCTGCATCCCTAGATAAATGCAACAGGACATCCTGTAACAGTTGTGCAGTTTCTTTAACTTCTACTTTTTTTTCCCTACCACATAAATAGTGAAGTAGGGAAGAAAGTGGCAATGGAGTCCTCTCCGGGCACTCCTCTGTGCTTGGATCCTCTCCCGCATCAGAAGAGGGAAGTCACAAGTTGCCTCTTGGGGTGACTACCCACCTCGGTACCGAGAGATACAGACAGATTGTGGTCTCCTCCTGGCCAGTGGCAGGGAATTCAAAGGGCCTCCTGAGGGCGGTTAGACAAGCCAATGTTATTTTCCTGAGCCTTTTGCTTCATGGAGGAGTTTCAGGTGTTACTAGCATCAGAGGGAGAGCGTAGCTATGAGTCTTCACCGGAGCTTTCCTGGAAAAGACCTGGAAGAGGGGTTTCTGTGCCAGCAGTCCTTTCCCTCACCCACAGTTTCGAGACTAATGTCCCTTAACCATTTTTTTAGCTCTTGCATGCCAGTAGAAGAATTTCGAAGAGATTTCTCTTCTTTCTTTTGGATGCTGATAAAGGGATGCAGTAAAAGTGGTATAACTGAAGTCAAACAAATCCTGCTCCCAGCAAAAGAAAACAATAAATCAGAACATAATAATGCTGGTCATAGAGTTGGCATATTTAAAGGTAACAGAAAAAAGGAAAAGTTGAAAAACTCGCAAAAAAAAAAAAGTTTTCCTCTTTCTACTCTATCTGCAAGTACAAACAGAGCTTTGAACCTTAGATCTATCAAAAGTTGATCTGATCTTGGAGGCCTTGGAAAAAAAATACTTGATATCAGGTAGATAAACACCTAGTCAGAAATCTTAGAGTAAGCCTGAGAGACAGTTTGCATGCATGTGTGTGTATACATATATAATCACCAAAAATTAAACAGACAGATTTATGATGACAGACCAAGTGAAAGGGAATTAGTGGAGAGATAACAAATGAATAAAGCCTAACTTTCAGTAATAATTCCTGACAGAATTTCAGAGGCATGACTTCACATTAAATAACTGGAATCTCCTGAAATTCATCTTCCTCCTCAAAATCCCTTTTCAAGACTTGTCCCTACTGTGACACTCAGCAGCAGTTAGCTGACAAAACTTGAATGGTCGTGTGTTACTGAGGTATAGAGGACTTTATTTCATTTTTCATTGCCACTTACTATATTTATTATTATTATTATTGCCCTCTACTTAGTGTCAGGAAATGCCTTTCTGTGTTTACACAGTATGTAGCACAGTGGTCTTCAGTTGTGGTGGTGGTTTCAATAAACCCCATTAATAATTACCAGGAACCAAATCTGTCAATAAATAAGTCTCATAACTTCATGATCTGACAGCGTAATCAGGAAAAATCAGTGTCTTAACTACTATCATGCATGTTTAGTTCTGGCACTGTTCTTCCTCTCTCTCCCATACAGATACAGCCTCATGAGGCAGAACAATAAAAATGAGGCTCCATGGTTTCATTTGCTGTTTACATAAACATTTTCTCCAGGGTGAGAAGTTCCCTGTAGTTCCTTTATACACCTCTCATACACACTTCTCCCACTCCCTCATTCTTTGAGTCTTTTCCTGATCTGATCATAGGTATATTGGCAGCAGGCATTTTGTTCTTTATATTGGCAAACTTTTTTTTTCCACTTTTCAATCACCAATTCTCCTGCCCTCTCCCAGTGCCATCTATTTCACAACTGTTTTTGTCAACAAAACATCTTCCACTCCCTATCTGCTTTCCACATCGGGATTCATGCCTTACGTCTAGATTGGGAAGTTTCTGGGGCAGGGACTGTCTCTGGATTCACATGTATGTATGTTTACTTATCCTCAAAAAGCCCCAGCTCCAAACCTCAAAGTCCTATTACAGTAACTAATGCTGGTGTGGGTGAAAAAGTTTTAATCTATTAATTCCAGAAACCACTTGAAACACTACTTTCTAGCCTTGACCAAAAGGTAAAGGTTACTATCAATTTCTTCATGGCCCTTCTAACCCTTGCAACGCTACAGGCTTGGGGAAGAGTGGCTGGAAAGCTGCCTGGTGGAAAAGAACCTGGGGGTGCTGGTTGACAGCCAGCTGAACATGAGCTGGCAGTGTGCCCAGGTGGCCAAGAAGGCCAACGGCATCCTGGCCTGTATCAGAAATAGTGTGGCCAGCAGGAGCAGGGAAGTGATCGTGCCCCTGTACTCGGCACTGGTGAGGATGCACCTTGAACACTGTGTTCAGTTTTGGGCCCCTCACTACAAGAAGGATGTTGAGGTGCTGGAGTGTGTCCAGAGAAGGGCAATGAGGCTGGTGAAGGGTCTGGAGAACAAGTCTTCTGAGGAGCAGCTGAGGGAACTGAGGTTGTTTAGCCTGGAGAAAAGGAGGCTGAGGGGAGACCTTATCGCTCTCTACAACTACCTGAAAGGAGGTTGTAGCAAGGTGGGTGTCGGTCTCTTCTCCCAAGTAACTGGCGATAGGACGAGAGGAAATGGCCTCAAGTTGTGCCAGGGGAGGTTTAGATTGGACATGAGGAAAAATTTCTTTACTGAAAGAGTGGTTAAACATTGGAGCAGGCTGCCCAGGGAAGTGGTTGAGTCACCATCCCCGGAGGTATTTAAAAGACGGGTAGATGAGGCGCTTAGGGACATGGTTTAGTGGTCATGGTGGTGTTGGTTGATGGTTGGACTCGATGATCTTGGAGGTCTTTTCCAACCTCAATGATTCTATGATTCTATGATTGAAGCTCTTCTTTCATCCGGCTTCAGGCTCTGCAGCCTCTCTTGAGGCTGTTCGAGACTAGTAGTGTAGAGCCTTTTCTTTTTCTCCTTTTCTTTTTCTCCCTTTTAATTGTGATAGCCTTCCTAAATAACTTGGGTTTTCCCTGCTTTTCTTCAAATATTACCTGAACCTTATCTTCCTCTCCTAATTGTTCTCACACAATTGTTTTCTAAAACCTTTGATTTAGCTGGCTTAGTAAAACATGCTATGAAAAATGCCACAGGAAATTGTTGCTTTGTTCCAGATGGTATTTTTATTTCTGTAATAGCTGGGAGCTCTCTTTAGTTTACCTACTAACCTGCTTTCAGTGTTTGTTGTTGCAGATCATGGTATCAATTTTCTGTTAGGTTTCCATCACCGAGTCTGGTGTAATCGCTGTAATCCTTTACTTCTCTTCGTACATCAGAGCACACCTAATACACCAGTTTAGGGTTGTACTTGTTTCCTTTTCATCTTTGATGACTGACACAGTTGAGCCGGTTCACAAAAATAGTGAGTATTTTCTGAGTAGTTAATTGAAAAGGTCATTTAAATTGACACAGAAAACAAATAGTGAAGCTGGGAAGGGATAGAGTTTGTGTTATGCTGCTTTTAGTTTTTACATTTATCATTGTGTTTATTAATTTTTGTAAAGCCTGTTTCAATGGAACCCACATACTGGATAATGTCAAGAAGCGTCAAGAAGTGCAATACCCACAAAGCCTACATAGCAGCGTATTCAGAAGCAGCATGCTGTTTTTTGCATGAGAGCATGTAATTCTCCGCCAGCTGTCCATATTTAGCCTACTTCAGTCTAGCCAAAATGCATCACTGTCAAAGAACTCATGGATGGCCTAGATGGAGGTCACCACTGTCCCCTTCCTTAAATACAGCACAAACCATCCTCAGGGTTCACATCGTTGTTTACAGGCTAAGTAGGAAAATGACAAGGAAACAAAGGAAACTGTCCTTTTGTGGCTCAGCTTTGCCCCAGTCTCCTGGGGTTGGACAGCCCCGGTGAGGGGGCCTGGAGCTGCAGAGCGGCAGCATTTAGGGATGTGCTGTGGCGTTGCCTCCCAGCAGCCGTGGCCTGTGCCCATGGTTGCAGAAGGCTCTGGCAGATGCTGCATGGCTCCTCTGCACTGGAGTTTGATCCTGGCTGATGCGCTCAGCCTCAGAAGGCTGTAGGCAGCTGCTGGCAGAGGTAGGTGCACAGTGTGGCTGTCCTGTGCAGGTGCTTTCTGACCACCTTGGAGCTGAAGTTGGGTTGAACCCCTCCTCTGCATAGCCGTCCCTTCACCCACACAGCCAGCTGAACGATAATCATCAGACTGTCCTACAGACGTCTTTGTGCCTCACGAACACCTGCCTCTGCCTTTCTTTGCCTTCACGTCCTGCCACGGTACAGTGTGGCAGACATACTCCCCCTCACGAGCGTGACACCCAGGAGAGCTGTCCTGGGAGCCTGGCGGAAGGGCTGGGGGCTCTGGCTTCTCCCCAGATCTCATCACATTCACACGCTCCCCATCTGAGGGTCCACAAAGTCTTGGGAGATCTTTGTCAGCTCCCTCCTGGCACATGCCATCAAAGTGTGGCTGCTCGGTGGAGAAGTCCTCTACACCGCTGAGTCTCTTTCCTCTGGCTGTCTCAGTCAACCTCACAGTTTCTTTGAGCAGTGGGAGTCCCATGGGACTCCTTCACAGAGATGTGTGGTGTTTCTCTTTTCAAAGAAGAAGCCCATGCTGGTTTCTGTTTATCTTCATTCATATTCTCCACTGCGTAGATGAGGGGGAAGCCACGAGGTCAAAAGTACATGTGCTACTTAGTCCTTGAAGACTTTGTCTGCCATGCCTGAGGGATCTGTCTGGCCAATGATACTTCTAAGTGCTATACTTTAATATTTTTATCATTCTTAGCAGTTTCTATTCTGGGCTAACTCCTTCAGGAAGCATCAGCTTGTTAGGTGTCTCTGTGTCCTTACAATTAGCAAATAGCCTTAACTTTGCCCCGGTGTGCTATAATAGCAAGTTAATATCGTTGTTGTTAGTCAAAGCCAGACTCTTGCCAAAACTGCTATTCATAACTCGCCTTTCAAGAAACAATATACTACTGACTACAGCTACCATGCAGTTGTCAGATATTTGCTACTTTGATTTTTTATTTTTAAATGCCATTCAGTCTTTAAATGGAGCACAGAAGTTTTGCTCTGGCAGGCAAGGTTAAACCTATGCAATTAATAGTCTGGTTTTTGTACACTTTGCCTTAGTGACACACTTGGATGAGAACAAATGTGTCTTAATATCCTTGTTACATTTTTATGGCTTTTTATCAGGATTTTGCTATTCTTGTCATTATACTAAATTGGATGTTAAGAGTCACGTTTCTAAATCTGGCTTTCAAATATCAACCAGTGAAATAGCTGCACAGCATCTGGATGCAACCTGGATGGGTGGGCTCCACCTCCTACGTGACAAGCTGGGTGTGACTCAGCAGTTTTCTTATTGTTCAATAGATTTCTTCCAGCTGCTACCTGCAGAGCAGCTGAGAGCTAAAGTAACTTCTTCCAGTTCAGAGATAACTGGCTATGGGAGAGCATGATGAAAAATTGCAGAGAGGAAAGGCTGCACATAAGCCAAAAGCATGGTCTCACTTTGGGGCCAGTGTTGCTGATGGCTGATCAGGTAGGGCAGAAGGCTTGAGTGGGGTGGGTTAAAGGGGAAGCTTATTTGAGAAGGCGGCCTTAAGAAAATGGAGATTAGCAGACCAAAGAGATATGAAGACAGAATCACAGAATAATTTAGGTTGGAGTCCAACTTCCCACTCAAATCAGGGCTAGCTTCAAAGATAGATCAGGTTGCTGAGGGCCCTGTCTAGTAGAGTATCTCCAAGGATGGAGACCCTAAGGGTTGTCTAGGCACCTGTTGCAGGTTTAACCACTCTCATGGTGAAAATATTTTTCTTTAGATCCATCTGGAATTTTTACTGCTGTAAGTTTGGCCACTGCCGCTTGTTTCACTCCACACCTCCAACAATCTGCCACCTTAGTCTCTATAACACATCTTCAAGTAGCTGAAGACTAAATTAGACCTTCATCGAGCCATCTTTTCTCCATGATGAACACAGGTCTCAGCTTCTCCTCATACATCATGTGCTCCAGTTCTCTAATCATCTTTGTGGCCCTC
>NW_008825547.1:4441192-4441595 GCF_000699105.1 Pygoscelis adeliae
ACTTGCAAATATCCCTGATGAGGAAGAGGTAAAAGATAATAGGATAGGAGAAAAAGTAGAAGACAAAAGAGAACGGGGAGGAAAACCTTCAAAAAGCA
Source organism: Pygoscelis adeliae (assembly GCF_000699105.1). NCBI lineage: Eukaryota > Metazoa > Chordata > Aves > Sphenisciformes > Spheniscidae > Pygoscelis > Pygoscelis adeliae. The sequence continues at coordinate 4,441,291 of NW_008825547.1, forward strand.
AAGCCCAGAGCAATTAGGACACTATGCAAAAGAAAATGGAAGGTGGAAAGGCAAAAAAATAGCACAAGGGAAGTGGCCACATAGTTCCAGCTGTGCCCTGTAGTAGCTCTGTTACTAGAGCACCTCAAGAATTTGGCTACCTGAGAGACCTGTTGTTCCACTGATTCATTTTAAAGGTTATTGTTCACGTGGATTTCTTTCAAAAATGTCTTACTAAAAATCTGATTAATTTTGCAGTATGCATGAATTTTGCAGAGTATAAAATGGAAGGTTATTCACATATTCACATAAGATAGTTACCAAGG
>NW_008825547.1:4441617-4442349 GCF_000699105.1 Pygoscelis adeliae
TCCCCCATGAACACAGATGTCTAAGACAACTCTGAGACAGAGATGTGGGGGTGGCAGAATTCGGCCCAGGCGCCGATTCCTTGATTTTCTTTATTGCAGCAGGCATGGCCATGAGCTTGCTGTGCAGCCACGTTCCCGTTTTGAAGCATCCTCATCTTCTGGAAGCCGCTCTCTAGCTTAGTGGCATAATAGTCACTTGGCAGTTCTTGCTCAAAATGGTCGTCAGAGCTGTAGCTGTCACTAACAGAAATTTCTTCTACTGCTTTGGGACTGCCGTGAGCTGTTCCTTTGATCATGAGCTTGACAGATCAACTGGCTGTTGCTCAATGACCGTAGCGCTGTACTTGGCAGACATTGATTTGACACATCAGGGCAGGCAGCTACTTTGGAGGCCGGCTAATGTCAGTCCCTGACAATGCACTGCATTCACGCAGAGGTGATGGCAAAGCAGAGCGACGTTTTGAGTAATGTCACCGAGCAATGGGACAAGAGCTACCAGCTACGGGGGAGGTCCCGGACGACTGGAGGCTGGCCAGTGTGACGCCCATCTACAAGAAGGGCCGGAAGGAGGATCTGGGGAACTACAGGCCTGTCAGCCTGACCTCGGTGCCGGGGAAGATTATGGAGAGGGTCACCTTGAGGGCACTCACAAGGCATGTGTGGGACAACCAGGGCATCAGGCCCAGCCAGCATGGGTACATGAGAGGCAGGGCCCGCCTGACCAACCCGCTC
>NW_008825547.1:4443310-4453583 GCF_000699105.1 Pygoscelis adeliae
GGTTAAACATTGGAGCAGGCTGCCCAGGGAAGTGGTTGAGTCCCCATCCCTGGAAGTATTTAAAAGACGGGTAGATGAGGCGCTTAGGGACATGGTTTAGTAGGCATGGTGGTGTTGGGTTGACGGTTGGATTCGATGATCTTGGAGGTCTCTTCCAACCTTAATGATTCTATGATTCTATGATTATATGTTTTAAAATGTGTGCATATTATTCATTCTAAAAAAGCACATTTGCCTTTTTAGAGAAAACATTTGTGTAATTATCTACAAGTCTAATCCAGTATATGGTTTTAGGGATTGTCTGATAGTTTTTTCTTATTTAGTGTATTACTTGGTCAAGTAGGTATTTTACATTTTCAGCTATACCTGCAAATTATGCAGCATATACCTATCTTTGCTGTCTGTGGGGTTTCTTTTAAAATCTTTTTTTATGACTAATCAACCTGCTTAATCATCTAAATGAATGTGAACTGTTGTCCAAAACTGTGATCTATACTGAAATAATGTTATCAATAAAAAACATTACAAAATTTACAGAAAGAGCTAAAATCTTCATAGCTCTATATACTCTTATTAAGTCTAAATGCCAAATTGAAGAGGAAATCAGAAGTCAGAGAAGTAGAAGAACATGCAGAGTCAGATATGGTCAGCTGTGTCCCATTTGAGCCCATTTAAGAGCCTGAAAGAGATGGAATCCAGTTGAGCTCTTTTGGCGATGATATCCAAGGTGCCGGGCGTCCCTTACCTTCTTCTGGACGGTTCAGATACCCTCCACTCTTCTTGTAGCTTCCTCTTTGGTGGCCTTTCCTGGGAGGTGAAAGACTTGGAAAAGACGTATCATCCTTTTGATTTCTCAGCACTTAAGAGATATTCAGGTCCAAAATAATATTTTTTTCTCTCTACTTTCACCAGCTTTATTTAGCGCAAATCGTAAGGTTGGAAAAACTGTCTCTACAATAATTTAGGTAGTAGATTAGAACTAGATTAGAATCTACTGCATATCACATATTTTAGTTAAGAACATTAAAGATTGGGTTCATTCAGTTTATCTCTGAGCTTGCACATTTCACAAGCAGCCTCACAGCTGCACCTGAAGAAATGCTGATATATACACACAAATAGCAAATTAGCCACACTTATCATTAGGCAATCCGCATGCCTAATGTAATGTATGCATTTCTATGCATTGGGGGACTACACAGTGCACTTCTGTGTTTCTTTCTGTGAGCAAACTTGATTTAATTCTGAGTACCCACTCACTTAAATTGAACCCTTTATGAGCAAGAGGGCTGCCTTAGTGACAGCAATGTGTGCACACGTGTGGAACCTAGTTGCAGGTTGCACTAATAACCTCATGTTAGTAGTGTGAACTGTTTGACTTGTTCATGGAAGCTGTTCAATAAAGTTTTATGTTACAGTACGGACCACAGAAAAAAATGTCCATACGCTTGCCATTTTACTTCATATGGATGAAAATTAACTTAGTTAATCAGACATCTCTTAACATGCATGCCATCTACAAGATTAGCCTAATCCCCCCAGAGCTCAGTCTTAAATTAATTTTGATATTTGAGTTGTATTTATAGTGCCACCCTTGCCTCTAAGGCTGTGGTCCAATACAACTGTAAACCTCATTTTAAATACTACTGGGCTAAAATTGCAGTGGCCATCTAATACAAAGCTCTTCCCTGGTACATATAGTAGAAAGTTTTGATGGATTAAATTCCTATCAATGAATTTCAAGCTGGCTTTGCTGTAGTATAAATTCAGCTCTCTCACAGCTAGCGCCATCCCAAGAGTCTGCCCCAATGCCCTCTTGCCTCTGCCCTGCTCATTCTATTCAAAGATAAAGATCCTTGGATGTCACCTGCAAGCTTGCAATCTTACATGTGTTGGCCATCTCTAATGGACACTCACCAGTCAGGCTTCTTTGTCATAGATCTTATCCTAGATTCCTGCCCTGCATCATATCTCTTCATCAGATCTTTTCCTTAACCCCTGCCTTTGCCTCAGCGTTCGCACAACCAGTCTGCCAATACAGCACCGTCATTGACTCACAGCCAAGCTAACTGAAGTCAAGCCGTAAATCTGTGCAAGCCATAAATATAGCTGATGTTCCTCAGAAACCACCCCTTATGCTGCACCACACTGCAGACCTTTGTGGGCAATACATATCAAGATACAATTCACCATTTCCCACAGATGCTTCAGTGGGGTCATCAAAGGGACATGGGAAAGTTAAAGGGCAAAAAACATGTCTCTGAAAAGTTCTGCAAGGTGGTTAGGTGGTCAGGGGCAACAGTGGAAAGGAAAGGACAGGTGAGATGGTGCTGACAGGTTTATCGTCATTATGGTGGCGGACCATATCCTGAGTGGGGACATATACATTTCTTCAGAGAAGAAAAGAAACTCCATGGCAAAGAATCTAGGGTTTCCTTTTGTTGTACTTGAGGTCACTCCCTTTAAGGTAGAGGACAAGTTTGAGCACAAAAACCTGCCCACATGGAAAAAAGACAGCCAAGGAGAAATGAAATACTCTTGGTAGCCAAAAGCACCATCTATCCCAAATGCTCCAAGAAGGCTTTTTTTTTTTTCTTTTCCTGGGTTATCTTAGCATTTTCAGGCATTCATTCTGGTCCCAAGTGCTTTACTAACAAACTAACTAGTATGTGAGGAATGCTGCTCCATAACTCTTGCATGCCCCTAAGTTTGTGCCAGAGGCTTCTGCCTTGGTTTGTCCCAGGCTTGTGCCATATGCTACCTCCCCATTACCACCTAGAGCGTCCCTCTGACCCCTGCACCACCATACTTTGTGTCAGGTTGAATTGCATGACATACTCCTGCAAGCCTTCCAGGTCTGTGAGCCCAATATATCCAAGTGTTGCTCTCTTATCCCCAGCCCACTGTGGAAAGATCCACTTGCCACATTATAAAGAGACAGGCTTGTCTGTAAAGAAGAAGAGGTTTCACCAGTGGAGAAATCTACCTTCACTGCCCTCCACCTTGTTGCAAGTCCACATATTTTCTATCTCAAAGGCAGTAGGTCATGCCATGCATCCTTCAGAAATGTATATGCTTCCACTCATCCTCAGAGGTCTCCTTTCCCCCAAGTCTAACACTAACATACGTTTGCCATCCCCCACTGACTCCAATCCACAGCCCTTCACGGCTTAGGAACAACCTATCCAAAGAATATGCACATGGAAGCTGCTGACGGTTGAGCTGATCCAGGCAGGGCAGAAGCTGGTGGTGTAGACCTTCAAATAAGCTTTGGAAATGTTAACAACCTGTCTAGCTAAGGAAAGAACAAGGATTACTTCTATTCTCTTACTAAACCAATTCTGCTGACTGCGGCAGAAAACACAACAGCAAGTACAGGGTGTGCACGATAGCCAAGAGGCTGGGCAGTTCTGTGGCAGCAAATGTGAAGATGCAGCAAAGAGGTGGCTGTGACGATAAGAAAGAACAGACTCTGACCCAGACTTAATAAAGTATCCCAGGACATGGAAAAAGAGGAGCCAGGTGACAAACACAGCTGCTGTTGAGATCACAAGCACTAGTATAGACTCAGAGGAGGTTGCTAGTGGCCATAATGAACATCAGTAATTCCTACTCCCTCAGAAGCTCCTGCTACCTCAGACTTAGCCTTCCTGACCCGTCCATATCCTATCATAAACACCTCCACACCAGAAAACATACCCAAGGCTCAGCAGCTGCTATGAACAACTCCTAATAGAGCAGGCATTGCCAGCAGGAGACACTGTATGAGATTCTTGCTACAACCTGGTCCCAGACAAGCACTCAGGCAGTGCCCGTCTTCCACACTTCAATTCAAGTATGTCTGGAAATAGCTGCTGTGTCCAGTTTTGTTCAAGATTTGATTTTCTTTTTGCCTTTGTTTTTCAATCACTTCCTACTTTTCATTTGTTTCCAGCTGAGAGCCTTATTTGAGGGCTTTCACAGCAGGGCTCGATGGCATCAGAGATGTCAAGGGTTGAAATTTCAAACATTTCAAAGCCTGGGGCAAAGAGCTGCAGAGCTGCAACGGATGGGACGGCGCAGCTGGGATTTCAAAGCCAGTAGGGCCTGGCTCCAAGAACGGGATACAAAGGGCTTCAGGGGGAAACAGCAACTGGGAACAGGAAAGTCAGAGAAAAGCTGATTTACTGCTCATGTCTGACATGTGCATGATTTCAAGTTACAGCAAACAGCTGTCAACCACTCCGCAGAAAACAATTAGTCAAGTTGTCCCTGACAATGTGACCCTCCCAGTTTTCACAGGAAACAAGCGAGCTGCAGCTGGTGGAGGGACTGGCTGTAGTTCCACTTGTTATACTCCTACCCTGCCACCATCTGCTCTTTTGGCTCTCCAGGTTTTTGTGAAGGACACAGCGTGCAAACAGGAGCCTGGTTCAGAAGGCAATTTAGTAGCCCTCCAGCATCCTTGTAGGCATGTTGCACAGCCATTTTGAAGCCCTACCTCAGGTGGTAATGCAAGAGGTTCTAGCAACAGCTAGGTTGCTGCTAAATGCAAGATGAGGTAAGCAGGCTCATCCAATATAGGGTGATTCAGCAACTCCGTTGCTCCAAATGGGCTCAGCAGCAGGTTTGTACTTGGCATGGCTGCGCAGCATCAGACGGGCAGGAGATATGAAAGATGAGTGCCATATGCCTTGCCAGACCAGCCAGCCTGAGCTGACAGCAGTAAAGTATCTGTAATGACCCATGATGGCTCCTCTCGGGACTCCTGCTGATGGAGGAATGAAGAGATCACCCTACGATGTTGCTGTTACAGGTAGCACAGCCTTCCAACACGTCCTCCATGTCCACAGAGGGTGCAGGCTGAGAACTTTATGGGTAGCAGGTGTCACCTCTTAACTCACACAGGTAGCTGTCACCTTCCCAAGCCCAGGCTGATGAGTAATGCACCAGCAAAAGTTAGGCACTCCCAGGTTTCATATAACCAAGGCAACCTTCTTCTTGATGTTCAGTGGCATTCCGGTGATAATTATCTTCTGTCCCAGATAAGAGCTACTTCTCACAAACCCTATGCAACAAGGGGAGGGGGTTGATAACTTTAATTGGTACCAAATGTTTTCATCAATGCTACCAGCTCTGACTTCATTAACTCAAAGTCCACATATGTTGCCTGATGCTCTGCACTGTCCCAGAGGAAAATGAAAGCTGCACTTGATGCAAGGATGCCTCATACTGCTCTATGACTGTGACCAGGTACAGGACTGAGTTCCTACTGCTACTGCAGCTGTTCCAGAGCAGCTTGAACACTGCATTGCTCTTGCACAGCGAAGATGCTAATGATGGTCCAGCGCCTCTCTGTGAGGAAATTTTCCGTAGCAGCTGGCTGATCTTGGAAAGGGAAAGCTACACTTTGACAGCAGCCCACTCTGGAAGCTGCCTCCAGAAACACCATGTTGCTTCTGAACTAACAATTCACGTGATGCAGGACAGACAAGATGCAGGCTGGACACCCATCCAGGCTGGTGATACCAGGCGTACTAGGCAGAGTACAAGGCAGCAAACAAACAAACAAACAAACATATCAGCACTGTGTAATCTTGCTAATTTGAAATGATCATACACCTGCTCCTGAATTAGCTCAAATCTGTTCTTTCAGATAATTAAATATTAGTGATCACAGAACTGTGTACTAAATTAAGCATAAATTAAGCACATTCTTTAATACAGTGGGCAGCCTCTTCAGACCAATAAGAATATCTGCAAATGGCTGCAAATCTTTGAAAGCAAAGGGCTCCTGGAACCCCTTGTTTGCCAGCTCACCCTTACGATTGCCTACCTGAATGAGCTGTGAAGAACCCATCGGTTCGGCTGCTTTTCTTGGCTCTGTGAGTAAGATGATATTCACGAGAACCAAGACGACCCTTTATTTGAGCTGTCATTTCTACAGAAAGGCAATTGGAATATTCTGTAGGACGCACATAGGCCATTTTCAGTCTCCATCAGGATATGCACCAGTGCTGTGCCACCAACACAATCTAGCTCGTCGCAACTGGTTCTCAAACTGTCTTCCAGTGTTGGACACATTTTGATTCGCTAACTACCAATTTTTCTGCTCACAGCCATGAAACAAGTGGAAACAAAATGGGAAGGATTCCTGTGTATAAAAACAGGTAATGGCAGGTGAATAAAGTATTTAAAATGAGCAAAGACACAGAAGAAGCCGCTTTTTCTTAACTTCCAGAATTAGACTATCTCAAGGCAAACACTTTTTCTATGTGCTGTATTATTATGGCTCATTCATAGGAATTACAATTAACAAGATGAAATAAAAAAGGGTGAATTTAGGATTTATGGCCAGAAAATACCAGTGTAATAAAATGTAAGCGGATGTGCATTAGGCAGGCCACTGTCTACAGGAAAGATGCCAGCTTTCCCTCATTTAACCTACTGAGTATGTGTAGTGTTAGTCTAAACGACAGGTCAAATGCAAGCTGAGTCAATATAGGGATCTGTGCGTTATTTCCCAAAGTGTTTTTAAGCGATTTCCAAAATTTTAGCCATAAAATTGGTCAAGATTGTAAATTAATGTGTGATACATTTCAAATAATCCCAATGGAACTACAATTAAAAATTAAGATTTTTTTTGTTTTTCTCTTTAGTGTCACAAAACTTATTTTCCCAGGCTCCAAACTGGAAACAAGAACAGGAACTGATGAATATCCACACATAAGAGTGTATTAACTTGTTGCTTCATACTTGAAAGTACCATTTTTTTCCTATATTCTTTTTCTTTGAACAAACAAACAAAAGCAAACTGTCTTTATCACATGAAAAGCACATTTCTTAGAATAAAATTTGTAAATATTCTTCTTACGTAGGTCAATATGGCTTTCTCTAAAATCATAGGTTACAATAAGAAAGGAAGCGATGCAAAATGAGTGCCAAAACATACTGCTTTTATTTTCTGGTTTTGTTTTTTTTTCCAACAACATTGTGTGAAGAACGAGCATGTGACTTGGATCTCATTTTTTATAATCCACCCTTCACTACTTGTTTAAAAATTGCTACATTATTACAAAGCTGGTTAACAATTTGGACTTTTACTACTTAATGATAATCCCTTGAGGAAGAAATAAAATACAGAAAAACAATGCAAGCGGTGACCATGTAAATGCTGGAATTTCTAGAGAAAAGACATTTTACTGTGTCAAGAAATTGAGAACGAGTTTCCAAAACACTGGCTTATTCAAAAAAGTCAGATGTCTTAATGTTTTAGTTTTACATGTATCTTTGCTCTCTCCTTCCCTGTTCTTCTATGAAGAATTTAAATCCTTGTAAACTTATTTTTGAACAAAGTGATTTTTTCCCTGCTTTTTTTTTAATTGAACGAACCCAAGTGTTCCTTGGGATCTCTCTCAAATTACTGCTCTGGCTGTGCCACTTACGCTTTCATGACTAACTATTATTCTTCTATGACTGTTCTGCTTTTGGGTTCAAGCGTACTATAGAAAGTGCTCAGCAACGATGAGGTTAAGCAATATATAAAAACATAGAGTGAAGTCTGCTGTCTGTTTTCATTGTCCGTGACAAAGTTTGATTTACTGCCCAGAGCCACTGTCCCCTACAGTTTGTGCCACTTCATACTCCCGGATGCAATCCAAACAATGATCAGTGGCTACCCATATGGGTGCGTAGCTGGAGTGGTGTGGAGAGTCTATAGGGCTATGTATAGGCCAGTAATTAACGGTGCCCAAGGAAACTTTCCTGGACATTCCTCTGAGTCTACTGACAAATTGCTGGATTCATTCCTGGCCCAAACCACTTACCTCTCTCAAAAAATTTCCAGAGCTGATCTGGAAGTTAACCTGGGCCAGGGACCACTCAAACACCAGTTTGGTGTAGTCCCCGCGTTCTGGATGCCAAGAGAATTTAACAGCACGGACATGGACTCTTACAGCGCCAGTTGGCCTCAGTACTGGAGCACTGTCTTGCAGCCATGCTTAATTCAGCAGTAGAGACATAGTCTGGGAGTCAAGCCAGCCCAAGGCGGAAAATCAATTGCTGAGCATGAACGCTAGCTGGCTAACGTGGCTCACAGTCCTTTGTACAAGGACTTCAACTTCAGTGACAGGCTTGAAGTTTGTTTCTCAATCTATACACAAAGACATGTAAAACATGTGACTAGCAGTAGATCTAGAGACATAGGGAGGCTGGAACCAGCTTTTTGTTTTCCCTCTTGGTGAATATATAATGAGAGAGAGAGTTCCTTTCCTGCTTACGCTAAGATAGATTTTGTACATATTCCTCTTGTCAGTGGGAACAAGGCCACATAAAACCATGGCTTATTTCAAATGATACTAACAACCTGTCTTGGTTTTTCTTCTTATAAAGCACAGTGTATTTATTCTACTCCAACCCTTCTTCTTATTAGTTCTTTCAGGGCAGAACTGATGAGTTTGTGCTATGCCTCCTCAATCTAATATTGCATGGCAGCCTATTAAGAATAATTCAGCACTTTTTTTTATTTTTCCAAATTATTTACATTATAGGTAAGATTGTGTTTTACTAGACTGCTAGACTCTATTATGCATTTATAAAACTAAATTTTGTTTTATTTACACTAATGCTTTGATAGGGGAAGGTGAATTTTAAACCCACTGGAATACTTGATAATGGAAAGAAGAAATAGGGAGGAAAGGAGGGAGGCCAAGACAGATATAGGATCTGTGCACTATTTCCCCTCTCCAAGAAGAAAGCCACAAGATGGAGGTACTTATCCTATAGCGGAAAGTAGAAACATGGGGCATTACCAGTACATTCTCTTGACCCTCTGTGATAGCACTTCCAAACAGAAATAGCTCATTTTGCATAAACTTTTGGAAACCAAATTTCCAACAAAAAAAAAAGACAATGTAAATGAAATCAGATGTTTACTTTTTGTATAAACTTTTCATAGGGGAAAAGGTTGTTCTGTGATTTTTCTTCTTTCTTTTTAAACACCTTTAAATAACTTGGGGGAAGGAGAAAACATTTACCAACTTTTTACTAATAGAACTTGAAGGAATTCCTTACTGTCTCACCCTACAATATTTTTAGAGGCTGGTCTTACACTGAGCATCTACATGACATTATTTGAATCATTGATGATATAATTCAAAGAAGACAAGCAACTATCGCCCTCCGCTTTTCAGAGCTCTACAGATGCCCAGGGACACCTGGGACTGATTTAGAAATGTGGCAGATTATGGTCCGACTGCTTCTACGGACCGAGTCTTCTGCGGGATCAAGGTCGCGGCCTGTGTGTTGGAGTCGCAGCCTCAAGGCAGGACTGCAGCTCATACTACAGTGCAGTTGCTCATACTACATTGTGCCAGTTGCACACGACCGTGTGTGACAGGCCTTTACATCAGTGCCAAAGATCTGCAAGTCCTACTGACGTGAATCAGGTTCTTCTCTTAAACCCGTAGGGTGTGAGCTCCATCGAGCCATTTCCAGCTGTTTGGATGGTCTGCTGGAAGTCCTCGCCAGCTCCTCAGTCTGCTCCAACTCACAGTTTGTTAGGCCTTGTTCGTGGACTTCAAGAAGGGGTACAGAGATACCTTTGAGCATCTTGTACCACTCTGACTGTTCCCCAAACTTGTTCCACCGTCTTCAACACTATGTGGAAAGCTTAAATGTCTTTTTTTTTTTTAATTCTGCCTTTGAAACCTCCATGACCTGAACTCGTCCAGGTGGTCTGGCAGTACACATACGACACCTTGACTCCAGTTCTCATAGAGCTTTTCAGCTGCATCCTCTGAGTGTTATGTCCACACATTCATATTTCCTGTTTTGCTGACCTATGAGATCTCATTTCACTTTTCAACAGGCTAGTAAAAAATTCTTAGAAAAACAAAAATAAATTAAAATACCACCTTACTTGTTCTTTGTTTTCTTCCAACCCAGCCTCCAATGGACCTTAGAAGTTGCTATAGTTGAGCTTTGGAGAAGTTCATGACGGTTTTAAAGGCTGTTGGTGGAACAAGACAGCCTTTTCTGTTCTGCCTCTCAGACTAACACGGTTTTATTTAGTTATAACTTTTAGTGGAGGCCAGTTGGCCTCCTGAAGTTTGCTCTGGGCCACAGGGGCGCTCACTCCTCGAGGGCAGCAGCTCCGCCGGCCCCGAAGCAGCTCGGCAGAGGCATAACCCCCTACACCCCTTCCACAGCTCCTGCCCCACCTCGTCCCTTGTCACAGCCTCCCTCCGCTACGCGTTCCCTGCCTCAGCCTGAAGAGCCGCGCCTACCCACCAAG